>NW_019104053.1:0-143341 GCF_001856785.1 Myzus persicae | reverse complement strand
TTTTATTAAATATAATTTTTTTAAATTATATATCTTTTAATGTATGAATTTTTCATCAAAAAGATTTTTATTCAATTTATATTTTTACAAAAATTGTACCTAAATTGAATTAAAATCTTAAAAAAATGGATAAAAAAATCGATGAAAAAAACTGATAAAAAATCTAAAATCGATAAAAAAAATCTATTCTTTTTTATCTATAAAAAATATAACTAAAGTAATTAATAAAAAAGTTTATTACATAAAAATGCATAGTTAAATTAAAATCTTCAAAAAAAAATTGTTAAATAAAAAAATCTACATTTAATAAGAAAATCTAAATTGGAAAAGTAAATTTAAAAAAAAATCTATTCTTAATAAAACAATTTATATTCAAAAAAATTCTGAATTAAATTAAAAAATATTTATTAAATATAAAATATGTACTTGATAAAAAGATCTACACTAATAAAAACTAAAAATTAAAATAACTTAAGATATATATTAAATATAATATTTGAAATGATTCAAAATGATAAATTGCTGTTACATTTTTAATCATTTATTGCATAAAATTGTATTCGTTAATTTTATTAATGTTTTTTTAAATATGATTTTTTAAAATTATATTAATTATTTTACTAATTATTATGTTTTTATTAGTTTTATATATACCGACATTAATTTTATAAAGTATTTCTGAGCCGTTTTTGGCCATTTCCAAATAGAAAATTTTTCGTTAATAATTAATATACAGAATTCTACCTACTAATTATTCTGAATATTATATTTTTTATAAATTATTAAAATACAATGATTTTATTTGCCATTTTTATTAATTTTTTGATTTAACGAGTACATCTTATTAATTATTGTATGAAAAAAAGTAACTGATTTTAAGCTAAGTTAAGTTAAAACTAAACTTAACTTACATTGTTTCTATATTAACTTAACTTAACGAGTTTAAAAAAAATAGTTAACTTGCCCATAGCCTTGTATATTTAATAACAATTTACCTACTATAAATCATACCTATACTTTAAAAAAGTTTTTTTTCGGGACCTACTTTTTGTACAAATACTAAGGTAGGTAAATCGTTACAAATGTTTAAACAAATTCAATCATAAATGTCGTTCTCTGTCTGTCATCTTACGGTGCGCAGGTAGGGTTGGCCCCCCCACACTAAAATGGAAATTGCGGGGCAGCGAGTGATTTGCAAATTCTGAAAATGAGTTTGCAAATTATTGCAAACTATTTGCAAAATATTGGCACCGGTCCGAGATCGATCGGACGATGTGGGGGGGGGGGCTGCGTGAAGTTGGCCCCCCCACTCTAAAATGGAAATTGTGGGGCAGCGAGTGATTTGCAAATTCTGAAAATGAGTTTGCAAATTATTGCAAACTATTTGCAAAATATTGGCACAGGTCCGAAATTGATTGGACAATGTTGGGGGGCCAACTTCACTGACATCCGATATCTTACTTCGTTGAAAATTAATTTTAGATTTATAGATATTAGTGAGTAGCGATTATGTAGGATCGACTTTGTTTGGTAACTACGATAACAATGATAGTTATGACTTTCGACTGTCTATCGTGGCATGAAAAACTCGTTTTGATAATTCAGTATGTTCGATTTTTTCTTTGTGATAGCTGTGTCGAATGAGCTTATGTGTATAAAAAACGAAAGAAACCTGAACTTGGTACTAGTAGTACTCTTCTTAATTGTATTAGTATAAAACCAAGAATGTCAACAATCAATGAACCGCCCAGTCCTCAAAAACTTTTCGCTTTACCATCACCGTCAACATCTGATATTGTTGGTAATTATGAAAATTTTTCTTCTTTATAGATATGCCTATCATTATTTGTAAATAAAAAACAAAAAATTGAAGTTTTACAAAATGTGTGGGTCCCAGATAATAATAATAATTTTCCCAACCAACAAATTCACAATCAAAAAAGAAAATTTAATATACTATGGTTAACTAAATACAAATAGCTAACATATTCAAAAATTGAAGATAGTGCTTTTCGTAAAGTTTGCGTATTATTTTCACTTTCTGAGGCTGGTTATAGTTCCAACCAATCACTTCATACATTTGTTAAAAAGGGGTACAATAGTTGGGAAAAAGGCTTAGAAAAATTCGAAAAACACGGAAGTTTAAATTATCAAAAAGAAGCTAATTTAAAAGCTGACAATTTTATGGATGTCATATTAAAAAAAATATTATCGGTAGATAAACAAATTGACAAATTTCATCACCAACAGACTTTAGAAAATCAAGAAAAACTTAAACCGATAGTAAAAACAATTTATTTGTGTGGACGACAATGTCTACCAATTAGGACACATCGGGATTATGGAACGTTTAATATAGATCAAGAGCCAGAGTGTAACAAAGGCAATTTTCAAGCGTTGCTTAGGATTAGGGCACAAATTGATTCAGGAGACACAAATTTAAAACAACATTTAATGACTTGCGGAAAAAATTCAACGTAAATTAGTAACTGTTGGAATATTCAAAACCAAATAATAGATGTTTGCGATGAAGTAATTTTAACAAAACTTGTAACTAAAATTAACAACGCTAAATGTTTTACTATACTCGCTGACGAAACGTATGAAATTTCCTCTATTGAACAATTCGCATTGTGTATAAGATATATTGAATCAATTGATGAAAACAATTTGAAAATAGTTGAAAGATTTTTTAAAATTTGTACCAATAGTTCAACTTCAGGTCAAAATTTAGCAGATGTACTTCTAACATTGAATTCATAAGGTATTAATGTAAATTATTTACGAGGACAAGGCTACGATGGAGCTGCAGCGATGAGTGGCAAATTTAAAGGTGTCTAAGCGCGCATAATAGAAAAACATCCAACTGCACTCTATATGTACATTGTGTTTCACACAGCTTAAATTTGGCTTTATCTAACGCTGTTGATGTAGTACCCATTAAGAATAGTTTTGGTGTTACAGAAAAAGTGTACACGTTTTTTAATACACCAAAACTTCAGATTGTTTTAAAAAATCAAATTCAAATTTTAGTTCCTGATATTGATAAAACTAAACTTGTTCAACTATGTCCAACCAAATGGGTTGAACGACACAATTCAATAATATTATTCAATCAACTTTTATTACCTGTAATGGCGGCGTTAGAAGAAATTTAATTGTGGAACTGTAAAGACTCTTCATCAGGTGCATTTTTACTTTTAAATGGTATTCGTCAATCTACATTTATTATTTCATTACTTTGTTCAGAAAAATTATTAGCTCTTACTTTACCAATAAGTAAAATACTTGAAACGACAGATATAGATCTTTCTACTGCAGTTAACCAAGTAGAAAGTGCAGTGTCTATTCTCCGACGACTTAGAGTTAGAAGTAATGCTAACAATGAATTTAAGCAATTATTTTTAGAACACAAGAAGTTGCCTCTAATTTAGACTTAACTATGTCTATACCTAGACTAACAAAACACCAAACTAAGTGATGTAATACACCATCAGAAAATATTGAAGAATACTATAGACGTTCAGTTTCTATTGAATGGGTCGATTCATTTCTTAATAATCTTTCTGATCGACTTTTGAAATATAAAAATCTCCTTACAAGTTTTAAATGTCTTTTACCAACAGGACATAATCCAACAGATGAACAAATTTCAAGTTTTAAAAATCTTTTTGACTTTTATGAAAAAGATAATATTATGCAGCAAATTAGTTTTTCTGTCGCTAAGACCGAATTCGAATTGTGGTATGAAAAATTCAAAAACTGTGACTATACTTTACCACTAAACGCAATTGATGGTTTAAATTTATGTGATGTTAAAATATTTCAATCAGTATTTATAATTTTGAAAATATTTGCAACGTTACCAGTAAGTACAAGTACGACCGAGAGATTGTTTTCTACACTACGGCGAATTAAAACCTATCTCCGAAACACAATGGGACAGTCACGTTTAAATGGTCTGGCAAATCATCACATACATCGAGAAATACAAATTAAAGAATCCAAAGTATTAACAGTTCTTTCTGATAAGAGACACAGGCAACTTAAATTTTAAATTGATTTAGTTATAAATATTAAATACATAATAATATAACATTATATGGTGATAATAAACAAAAGTGATTATTTAAAAATTAGTTTTAATTGTTTACTTGTGTGTAATTATTAAGCCCCCTCCCCCCTCAAACAAAAATTCTGGGTGCGCGCCTGACTTACGTTAATTCCTACACTGCGGAAAAAGGTACATATTATGTTTATCCTATATACCCAATTAAATATGTGCATACAAATTTTCAAAAATAATATAATATAATGATTAAAAAATATAATAAAAATCGCATAATGTAAAATTTTATATTTTATGAGGTTTATTTCTATAACTTAAAAATTTAACAAAATCGTATTGATTAATTTTGTTTTTTGTATAATCTGAAATTTTTTAATTTATAAAATTTTCTTTTTCGGAGTATTTTTTACTGATTTTTGGTTTTGTGTTAATAATTTCGGTGCTTATTTTAATAAACTTATTTAATTGAAAAAGTTATATACAAATTTAATTGGATGTATATATAATATTATGTACCTTTTTCCGCCGTTCAGGAACTAACATACGTACCTGCTTTTTACGGTGTAGTAACTAACATATGTAATTGTTTACCTGCTACTCCCGTGACTCGTGTTCGTGTAGGAACTTACTATTCTCCAATGAAAAAATATAGACGGAGCTATTTGAGATTTAAACTCGTATAATATAGGTACAATAATAATATGTGGGGCTCTTCTGGCTCAACAAAATCATAATTATGAAATATCATGATAGTACAATGAATACTAGCCCTTAAGCCTCACAACAATATAATAATATTATGTTATAGTGTTTACGACGATTTGCATCAATTTGAAATAATTTGACTATATACCTAATTAATACAATATTGATAGGCCGTTATGATCAATACAATAAACTACAAAACTTTTAGTATGCGGGTACGGAAAATCAAAAAATCAAAAATAAATTGGTACACGCCTACATTGCAGCGGCAATGTACAGTACGAGAATAATTCAAAGAGGTCGCGTCAAAATAATATTCCGGCGGTAAAAGTTCAATCAAACGAAAAAACGTTCAAAACGCGATATATGTAAACACGCAAAAAGTTACTTGTAATTAAACCAATAGGCAATAGAATCACAATCACAACATTACAAAGAAATTCGGGCAGATGTTCATTATAAAAACGTGCATAGTGACAAGTCAAAAAAAATGTATCATAAGAAATAAATATTTTTCTTTCTTCAAACACAAAATGTAAAACAAATGTAACACTCTATTGTTATCAAAATCAACTGTATACAGTCAAGCAACAGTACACTGACACTATCAAACACTAGAAAAGGATTCAAACAACAGCATAAAATAATGAAATGGTATGAAATCATAATATAAGCAAACAGCATTCACAATATTTAAATTTTTTTTATTAATTCTAAATCTCAATTTTCTCATCATTCTACCTACATCCATCTATAAAAATAAAATAATAATATACACCTTTCTTAATAAATAAACAAAGCTAAATAACCATTTTGCGAAAGCAGCAAACAAAAAGGTGAACAAGAGAGAAAAAACAACAAATTATTAAATAAAACGAATATCAGATGGCAGAAGAAATCAAAACAATTTTTAAAAAATAATAAAATTCAATTTAGGCAGACTTACTGAAAGAAATGAATATAGGTAAGCTTAGAAGATGAATAAAAATGAAAGAGAAGACAAATAGAACTCGGAACACAAAAATTAGAAAAGGTTTTGATAAAATTATAAAATTTTATAAAAATATGTATATGTATACAATATATTATATTAATTATTGAGACACCTACTAGATCTGTAATAATCATTAAAATCAGTTAATTGTCATCTTATTTTGAAGACTATTCGAAAGATAGGTAGGTATGAGACAATTATAGTTAATTAATTCAGGGGATTTTTGTAGTAAGACATTACTTGTGGCTACTTGTCGGATTATGAAGATGGTGTTATTTGTCGAATGATCTTTTGTAGTTATTGCGTGGTTATTTGGATTTTTTGCCGTTCCACACATTCAATAAACAACTGTGTTAATGATAACAAACAAACCCAAAACCGTCCCCCGACAACCGTCCCACCCACAATGTCGTTTCTAGTCTATAGTTTCTTTATCCGAAATAACATTCTCGCACTTGAGCGGATAATGATAAATTGATAATACGATATTTTATAAGATATGATAGGATCGGCGAAAAAAATTGAAAAGTACAACAATCTTTTGTTTATGCTTACTAGTTAGTCGATAGTTGTAACTTGTAGTTTACACTGTAGTGTTTTAGTGCGTTAGACTCTTATATCTGGTAATATTTGACAATTTGAGTGAAGAAGTGAACCACAGATATTTTAGATCAGTTTCTAATATCAAATTTTTAAGTAGGTAAGTACCTAATAAATCATTTTTTTTATATTTTAGTTTTTATGTACACATTTAATGTCTATGGTTCTCTATTGGCACATGCCATAGAGCAGGGCTTGAAATCGAAACAAAAATTTTCGATTTTAATTTCAATTTTGCTTATCGATATTAATATTTTTCGATTTCGATTTAAAAATAATATATTGATTTTGTGATTTTATGATTTTTATATTTATGCAGAATATCGATTTAATTATATTATGATTTCGATTTTAAATATAATTTTCTTTTATTTCGATTTTAGTTTAATTTTAAAATTTAAATAACATTATTTCGATATCACTGATATTAGTGAATTATTTTCAATTTTTGAACTATGATTGTATATTATTTTTTATTACTTTAACATTTCAAACAAGTTAAAGTAATTATCCCATTCTCAGAAAACAAAATATTAGACATTAGTCATTAATTATTAGTAGTTATTACTATACACACTATTGTGCATGATATACAATATGTATAGTCAAAGTTATTACCCAATTTAACATTGAGTGTGCATATGAAAAATATTAATTATAAATAGACCTGATATGTCTGTATGCTTGTATACTTTTGATTTTTTTTTTAAATTTATTTAAAATTGATTTGATTATATTGTAATGATTTCGATTTTGATATAAAATATCGATTTTAACTTTTTTCAATTTTAATAGAAATTTTGAAAATCATTTACAAGCATTCACGATTTCGATATTAATTTTTATTTTTTAAAAAAATTTTAACGATTTTTATCGATATTTAAAATCGATTTTGAAATCGATTTCAAGCCCTGCCATAGAGTTTAGAGAAGATTATAATAATATGTTTGTAAGTCATTTTTTTCACACCGAATTCTGCAAATTCTCCTCAAAATCAAAATTAAATTATAAAATATATCATGTTATTGTTCTGAAATGGGTTTTAATTTTTTAATTTAACTGTTCGGTATACATTTACAAAATTAGTTCCACTACATCAAACCTAAAAACAAAAAAAAATTGTTAAGTTGACCGTACGTAGTTGTTGTAAACACAGACTTCAATTACTGACTCATAAATTGATAACCGTTATTATTGTAATTACTCATTGATCGTTTTTGGTACTTAGCCAGCAAATGAACATTTTGGAAATGCTGAAACCATGCTTAGAGTACACTTGTCTAGTAGTGTACACTGACCGTGTGGATATAATTTCAGTCTTCGGAAAACATTTTATTAATTCTGTATGAATTCAAATAGTAATTATTATTGTAGTTCATCCAAATTGTATTATGATATCTTGAGAAAACCTCAGTGTATAAATCCACAATGACAATAGTATAAGTTTGAACTTTTAGATATTGCATTACTGTCTATTCCATTTCAACTATCATATGTAAAAACTTGTGTTCTGTTTCTCCATTATCAGAGCTTATCCGTCTAGTAACTAATTGGTTGCTAGTTTGGACTATTGCTCATTTTCTTACTAGAGATACTATGTTAGACAATAACTTTCTGCATTACATATGTAAAAAATAAGCAATAGTAGTTTATTCACTAATATTTCATTTTTACAACCAATATCCTAATTTTTTATGAGAATATTGTAACCGCTTGAGTTGTCTCCGTCTTGCAAATGTAGAACATAGCAAAAACCGTTTTGTACAGAACTACTATACTCCCTCTGTATTTATAATAGAATTACTCAATTTCTACAACACACAGAGAAGAACTTTATCTGTGTTATATTATTTGGATAATTTAAAAAAAATTTAATTAATTAGTTTGAGAACATTTTTTTTCATTTAATTACTAAAAATTATTGATTAGTGCTGTCGAAAAAATAAAAATAGATACAGTTCTTCCTTGTGTGTAACAGAACATGATTACACAGTTAAACATTTAAATTTAAATTTAAAATTCATCACCAGTATAAGTAATATTTTTTTTTATGTTTTAGAATGCCCAAAACAAAGAAAGCAACCTTGAAAGCTAAAAAACCACTCACTTCAAAAAAGACTGCGTCGAAAAGACTTAAAAGACCAGTTTTTAAATTTAATATACAAGAAGTTTTGAATAATAGACAATTAGAAGCAAAGCTTTTGGAACAAACTCCTAAACTTAAGGATGACTTTCAAATAACTGATGAACTGTGTCAAGAACAACTAGACAAGATTTTTGATCTTGAAGATGATGACAAACTTCCTCTTGAATCTTTTGATCCTATGTTTTTCATTAATTATAATATACCCTTTAACGACAACTCAGGTTCTGATTTTAAAAAATTGTGCTTACAACGTTTACAAATTATGTCAGTTGAAGGAAATGAACTTAGAGGCAAAATTCAATCTAACATTTTGATGCGTGCAAATTGGTCACCATTATTTGACGTATGTTTCAAAATAATAAATTCTATTCACATTGCTTGTGTAATAAATAATTGTAACTATACTCTGTTCAATTTAAGAAACTTAGTCATCTGCCGACTTGTGTGCAGAGAGCATGCCAACACTACACTGAAGGTACACAGATAATTTACTGGGTGGGAGTGAAAAACAGGTGCTACTTGACTGCAGTAAAATAAAAACTGGTCGCTGCCGGCTACATTTCTTAATTTGAACAGAATACATACTTGTTTTAAGAATATTAATATTATTAATTAAACAATTTAATATTTTTTCAGGATGTCCAAAATATTTTATGCAAATGGCCAGCTAATTTCGATACTCTAACTAATAGTCCATCATCAGTATATCAGATGAAAGATTATAAAAACATTGCACTGCACAATTTTAAATTTGTAATGGATTTCATATCTTTCTGTATACTGAAAACGTATAATGATTATAGTTTTGACGAGCTGCTAAAAATAGCTAAGTATACGGTGACAATATACTTTCACCTTAGTGGACGAATGTTCAATGCGTTGCAAACATTATTTAGTACTTGTATTGAAACCGCAATAGAAGAAGACGATGATCTCACTATTATGGCATTTGCTGAAGAATTGTATTCAGAACACAATGAAGATGAACTAATAATTATGATGGTTGATTTATTTCTGCCTTTTGATGGAGAAATATGCAAAAAAATGTACACATATTTAACGTACAAACTATTCAAGTTACTTTTAGGAAAGACTGACATTACGAATACATTTCCGTCTAGCATCAATGATTGGTATGTATTTTTATGACTATTTTTAACTAATCACTTAATGATAAAATACATAAACGTTTACTAAGCTGGTGTCATATATTTAATTCCTTTAAAAACCTATTTGTATAGGTATTATTATGTATTCTACCAAACATAAACTATAAACTTATAAGAACTTTGTTGCTATTAAAATAACTAACCAAAATAATAATTTTTTTTTAAAGCCACTAGCATACAACTAAAATAACTCAACATTTACAATTTAATATACTAAATAATAGACTGAATCTTTTGTGTTTACTTAATAGTGTACATAATGGGTAAAGGCACCCATTATTAATCAAATTTATAAAATACATTTTTTGAGTCAAACATGGGTTAAAAGGATTGTAATTTTACTTAATGTATTTTTCTATTATAATGATTGGTTTTAAGTTTATCATAATGTAGATTATAAAGTTAATGTTTTGATTATTAATCTTAAGTACAATTTTTTCAGGTTTGTACTAGATTTGGTGGATAAGAATTTTTTCAAAAAAAAGCCACAAGTATTGTCCAAGGTGGTTCAATTGTTGGAACATGTCGTGTTCATATTTGATTTATACAAAGAAGACAAAAAACTAGATTTCATGTATCACTTTCTGTATACTGCTGTCAACTTAAGTGGATTGTCAGATTCTACAAGACTCCTTAATATATTAGACATATGGAGGTTGACATTATTCAGGTTACAAATCAACCGCCTGCTGAATGTGTAAATATTGATAGTAATAATAAATAAGTATTAATTCATAAGTAAATCTTGAATATTATGCATCCTTTTTAAAATGTATTTTTTTGCATACAAAGTACATATTATTAAAACACAGGTAAATTCATTTTTAATATGTAGTTTAATGTTATCTTTATTTAAAATTGTGTTAGTATTATGATAATTTACATTGATGTATCCTTAAATCATTTATATAATATATTTTTTTAGGATAAATTTATTTTATGTATATAAAATGTATGTCATTAAAATATATTAATATTGACAATTTAATATCATATTGATATAAATTCCTAAATTATTTAAATAATAACTATAATAAGATAAACTATTTCTTTATACTGTATTCAACATTCAATGCTTTGAATGGGAAATTAAAAACAAATTAATTATAAAAAAATCTTATTTCCAACATGTGCATGTAGTACTTGAGCATAATTAGACCAGATCAGTGAAATATTTTTAAACACACATTTACCAATTTGAAGAAGTTATACTTATTTTAAAATGACGTATAATTATTTTTTTGTGCCTTAAGATTTCAGATACTCTTTTAGAAGAATGCTCCAATTATAAACTTCAAGGGAGGTTTTCGGGTATTAAGTTGGAGCTAGTTTAAACTTTGGTGGGGAAAATTTAGAACTTGTACAGAACTTTTATCTGAAGAAAAAAAATATTTTTTTAAATTTTAAAATTAAAATAATTGTTTAGTAACCTTGGTTCTAAATCTAGACTGCTTCCGCTCAAAATCACTTTTCATCATATGTAATAATTTGTATATAACTGTATCACTAAAAATAGTCTTACCAATAGGCAGTGTTAGCTTGATGCTAACCCTTTATGTCTATTGATTATCTCAGTTATTTATCATTGAAAATGTTTTTTTCTTCTATAATAAGAGCCTGTTAGTTTACCTGTTTGTTAACCTATACATATTAAAAATTACAACAATCTATTAGTAATATTTAAGTAAAACAATAAAAAAATATTCATCATACATCAACTGCCATTTCATTTTCAAATTTAAGATATAAGAAGAAAACTTTTTATGAATATCTTCATCAAAATAATTTGCAAATTGTTTAAATTATGACGAATTTTATAAAAATTTGAACTTTATGTACGTACGTATAAAAGTTGTGCTAACAGGTCCTTCAAAATGTCTCAACTGCTATTATAATAACTTACGAGGAACCTTGTATTACATTTTCAAGTTTTTTTACTCAACAAATAAAATTATTATTAATGTGACTAGTCGTGATAAATTGTGATTATGTATTTTTTTATTATTTTTAAACTTCTACTGTAACAATGGACCATGAATTGTAGAAAAAAACCACTAAAATAATTAAAAATTGAATATGTTTGTAATCAGCTCAAAAGGAGTCCAAATATTTAAAAAAATCTCAAGTATAGGAAATGATAAAAGAAACATTTTGTGTAAATTTAAAATATCTGTGATTCTTTGTTTTATAATAGCAACAAAATAAGATAATTTTTGAATGAGAATTGAGTGAATATCCAATGTTGTAAAATTTTGAAGTTCATAAAAATTAAATTTGACTTTTTTTTGATAAAATTTGGATAAACTTATAAGTAATCTTATATTATATTTTTAAATCTTAGATATAAAAAGACTATAAACTTTTCTTAGTCAAAATAATTTGACTGTAGAAATGATGATAAATGTTGTAAACATTTTATCTTTAAATGCATATAAAAAAAATTGTGTCTATGGACCTTTAAAATGTCTCAATAGCTATTACATAACTACTTATTTGTGACCTTGTATTAAATTGTCAGGCTTTTTGGCCCAACTAATACAGTTTTTAACATGACTAGTCGTGTTCAGTCTTAGTACTTGGTAGTGCAGTCTTGTCACGATGGTATTGCTCATTTAATGCTTAATATAATTAAAGGTGAACTGAAAGATTCTTAATAACTTAATAACCCCTAGAGTCACACGTCACTATATTTTGAGATAAAAAAGTTTCAACCCCTGAATTCCCAAAAATTGAAAAAGTAAAATTCACCCAGTACAGATATAATAATGACTTAAAAACGTTAAACCTACATAAGAAAGTGCACTGTTAGAATACTGTGTACTTAATACAGTTGAAACACAGTTGTTTCTTGAAAGTATTGTTTAAGAATTCTTAAAAATATATGTGAAAAATCAAAGCCTTAATTATTAGATATTCTCTACTTATAACAAAAATATGTAGGGAAAGATTTAAAAATAAGATCACTCTTATAACTTGAACTTTTGACATATACTGAACATAGAACATTTGCTGTCTTACAATACAAAATGTACCTTGTCCATTACAATGGTATAATATAGATGTCATTACTTATTTCCTACTTTGTAAAGAAACTACTTAGAGATACTTTTAAAATGATTACAATAATAATAAAAAAAATGAATAATATTAAATTATAATAGGTCTAACCTATGAGACTCTAACGTGTAATTGTAAAAAAAAAAAAATTAATAGTTTATTGCAGTATTATAAGTACAAATACTTTCAGTTATTCAAAATCAAGTACATTTTGTCCTGTATTATTTGTCTTTCAGGATTGATTTTTTTTAATATTAATCCTATGACTGTAACTAATTGTTCGGAACTTAAATTGGAACGATTCTTAAACTTATTAATGAGTTGAGCTGAAGTGAATGGTTTTCGTGACAAATATCGTCGGACAGCCTCTTCAGTTATACCATGTGCAGCTAGTGAAATTTCTTCATCAGCATTTTTCTGGAGTGATTCCAGGCTACAATATAAATTGAGGTTTTTGTTAACAGTGTAATTATTCAATAAAATTGTCAAACATTACTTTTGAACAGATGAGTTATTTGGGATATTAATTGGATCACCGCTATTTGTTTTGTTTCTATCCAAATTAACTGGCTTTATATGAATCGGTACACTGTCCATGTCTGAATAGTCTGAATCTGCAAAAATAAAATACAAAATACATGACATATCGATAATAAACAGTTTGATGATTACAAAATATGTCTTAGTTGACAATTTAAGTTCTAATGTTTTATAATGTTTCAAATTAACTATTAATTAGGTAAGTACCATTATCGTTTTTCAAATTTTTATCAGTTGTTTTATTTTCTTCATCTTCGTCATCAGTTTCGTCATCAGATGCCAAGAGACTCTTTAATGCTTTTTCTTCGGAAACTCCCTTCATTTCTTTAGTTACTTTAGCATCAGCATCTGACACACTAATACAAAAATAATATTTATTTTATTTCATTCAAGCTTACAAATTGTAAGATAATTACTCTTCTGAAGAATCGGATATATAATCCAACTCTCTTCCCTCTTCATCGCCATTGTCACTGTCTTCATTTGCTGATTCATCAGATCCTCTCCACTTCTTTTTTAGTTTAGGTTTGACTTTGATTTTTTCTATTACATTTTAATAAAAAGAGTCACACATATTTTACAACATCAATTTTAAATTTTACAGTTATGAGTCATTTTTATTCTTATTAATTATCAAATATCTTGAAATACAACAACAATGGTATTTCAAGTTTTCACAATATTATCTCTATGTAAGTGAGTATGGTACCTTGGTGCTAGGTGTACATAAAAGAAATTGCTCAGATTAAACATAGGTGAATTCAAAGGTGGACATTAACTAGTTAAAAAAATTAAATTTTCTTAACTTATAAATTTAACTAGTTTAATTAACAGTTGAAATATCTTAGCCGTTATCTGTTGATTTACAAATTATCAGTCAAGTTACATTTTTCAAATTTTTAGTTTTCATAGTTTTATGTAAGTAAATATGAATACAATAATAAACCAAGCTTATAATATTTAAAAGCATTTCGGTTAATTTTCTTGATAAAATAATTTTGTGTGTGGATATATTTTAGTATATAAGATAGGAATAATAACATTATATGACCTTATGTTTCTACGTATTTGATAATTAATATTTGTTGAATTATTGATTGAGATGTGTATAGTTTAAATATATATTTAAATAAAGGAATATCTGTCTATCTGTATTTTATGCATTCCTAAAACGTTCAAACGATTGTGATTACATTTTGTTCAGAGATTTATTAGTTCTCTGGGAAGAAGTCCTTTAAAAAGGGCCTACCTCGGGTGGTGCTCAAACTGGGATTTTGAGATTTAAGATGGACATTTTTGTTTATAATTGGATGCTATTGGTAATAATTCAAATAATAATAATGCGAAAATAATGTTATGTGTCCACAATCAAAATATAAAATAAAAGTAAAAATAAACATATTATTCAAATAGAGCATGCAGCTAGCGGGGGTATTCAATCCACCACAGTTTGATTGCTTACTTGATAATAATACTGCTCGCATTATCACAAGCAAGTTGCATATAGATTTGGCATTTTTAACGGGCAACAAAGTGCACGGGGTCAGCTAGTTCAATAATAATTTAAAGTAAAATAGATAAATTCTATACACTGTACATTATGATAAAAGACCAATAAAACTGTTTATTATTATAATTTAGGATTATTAGAAAGAACGCTGCCACTCTTTATATGAATCACATACTAATTACTAATAAGTAAACTGACTTTTTTTAAAATTGAGTTAAATTTATGATTTGTTAACTGTTAACTTATAACTTCTAACTTATTGATCTTGTGTTCTCGTAACTTAACTCAACTTGAGTTAATTATTTGTATTAACTTACTATGTATGGATACACTAGATATTTTTGTTAAACAATTAAGACCTTACGTTTTTGCTGAATTTTAATTTTTTTCTTGTCCTTTTCTTCGTCAGTCGAGTTTGAAGAATCCTCATTGCTTTCATCCCATTCATCCATTTCAGAAATTTTGAATTCTAACATAATCAATCAATATAAATAAACAATGGAAATTCCTAAACGTTAGATTAATTTCATTAACCTTTAGTTTTACGAATTTTTTCTGCCCCTTTCCCTTTATTTCCATTATATTCATCGATTTCTTTATCCTCTTTATTACTTAATTTCTTTTGTATCATCACATTACACTTATTGTAAATGCTGTCACGTCTATAAAAAATATTATGATAATTTATTATTATTATACTCAATCATTTACCTATTTATTAATGAAACCTGTACCTTTCAAACTCTTCTTCTGCTTCACTGTTTGTTAATGTTTTGTAACGTGATACAGGTTGAAAGTTATACCACTCTCCTACTTTATGTGCATTTATCACATTGCCTTCTCCACGACTAAATATGTAATATGAAGAATTTTCAGCTATTCCACCTTGTCTTGCACCTTTAAATCTAAAACAAGTAATCGGTTATGGACGATCATATTCATAAACCAAAAAACATACTTTTTTCCTTCAATGTTCAAATTCCAAGAAGTAGTTTCTGACAGGTTTTTGTTACTCTCATACCTTCTTTTTTTTGCTTTTAGTCTAGCTTCATGACCAAATTCGCTTCCCGCTCCAAATCTAAAATAATTACATAATTAAATCATATGAACGTTTATAACATGACATTATTTAGGAAAATAAATATATACTTGGGCATATCATCTATTATTGGTGTTTTCCTACCCCCTTTGGCTTCTTTCTTCAATTTAGTATGACTTGACCATTTTTCAACTTCCATATTTGTATTAAATTTCAATAACTGATATTTCACATCAGAATTTCTATTAAATAAATTTTAATAAAAATAAATAATTATGAGATACTGATAACTGTAAGTACCTATTTCCTTTTTTTTATCATACCTATATTACTAAACTAAATCGTCATTTACTGAATCACCTGTTTGAGAGATGACGTAAGTCAATAAAAGGCAATTCGAAGAAACCAAGAAAAAACTGTTTTTCCACGCTACCAGTTATGTATAGTTATTTCTCATTCACACTAATTATTTACTGTGGTACAATTAAATATTTTTTTTGTTAATGTTCACACCTGATGCATCTGTCATTTGATAACATATTCCACTCAATTTGTGATATTTTGTGACTTACGTCGTTTCTCAAATAGGTGGTTCAACTATAGTCATGCTTCAAAAACTGTACATACGTTTACATTAATATCAAACAATAAAATTAAAAATATTGAGTCTTAAGTTTAATGTGTAAAATACATAAACAAAAACTAGGTGTTATTTATTATTTAACTACAACTTTGTTAGAAATAATTTATATTTTTAAGACTCAATATTTTTAATGTTAATGATGAAATTAATAACATTTTTCTCGAAATTGCCTAACTCAATTTTGGGAAAAACTAAAACATAAACCTATTTTAACAAGAGAATTCTAAAATGAATTACTACCATTTTCAACCTTAAACTTATGTGCAGCCAAGTTTTCTGCTTTAGTTGTCACTAAAACAAAGTATACACATTGTCTTGACGATACACACGATGTGCGATGTGCACCTTCAACGAATATACGTCCTCACATTGAAGAACTTCTGGAAAGTGTCCAGCATCAAAGATGTAATTAAGTATAAATTAATTCCATGTTCAATTGGAAGATAATAATAAAATCATTTTTATAATATTGTTTAATGATCAGTTTTTTTGTTTGTATTTTTTTGAAGTTAATAAATAAAAATTGTGTTAGCAATGGTCAAAAAAGAGGTGCACATATAAGGATCTTAAGGTTCAAGATGGAAATTTAATAATTCAAAAATAAAATATGGTTGTCATTGATAACAAATTAAAATAATAGTAATAGGAATAAGTATTTTTTTGTAAGTGATATTACAATTTACATGCCACGGAACCACCTGTTGGTACCAAAAACCAGCCCCTAAAATGTCCTTTATTAATTTTTTTTTTCGAATTTCTTTACGTTATTCTTTTAATTTTCAACTACTATTTTATTTTAATATTGAAATTATTGTAAATTATTAAAATTTTTATTTAATCCAGTTAATATACTGTTCTCATTCCAGGCTTCTAGCTAAAACGATCGAATACATGGCTTTCTGCTCTTAAGTTTTTAACACACCTAAAACCACCAGACAAGCGATGCACATTATGTAGCCCAATCAGTCGTAGGTTGGATGAAGTAAAAATGACACATATCAACTGTTGGTAGTACTTTGAATATTTATAGTTAGAAATTAATAATTATGCACTTAGGTACATACCTCTCTAGGATACTGCTCAAATAATCACAAGACCTCGACCCTCATCACCTCAATGAATATCCAGCCCCCTCCTCTCCTCGAAATATATTTGACAGGGATTCAACACCGGGAGAGACGGATAGTAATATTGGTATTATATTATTGCCCCTTAGCTACTACGTAATTTTTTGATTTTTTTTTCGGCAACATGACGTATTTCAGCGAGTTGAAAGATGGTGTAAAATGATGAGATTTTATGTTGTTTTGCTGAACCTACGTAAGTAGGTACTTTACTTTTAAATCGTCTTTTTGATTTTTTTACGTATCCAATTGTAACAAATTGGATCCAATACAATACTATGGAAAACATACTAATAATGAACCACTGTTTGAACTAAAGAAAATAATTTCTTCAAACGTTGGCTGAATTTTGTAAATTAGATAACTAATGCAGGTTTTAATACTTCAATTTATATTCAAATTCACCCCTTAAATTGCGATTATGTATTGTAGATTCACTTGTCACGTTCCCCGTCCACGGTTAGATAATGAAAATTTTTTAACGCAATAAAGCTCTAATTAGGGAAAGAAGGGGGGATAATTAAAATAATGACTTCTATTAAATTTGTTCTAATTGGTGGATTTATGATGTATTTCTGCCCTAAGCACTGTATTCAAGAAAAACGATGACTCGCAGATATTGCAAATTTTGATTTCACCATTTTTCAGTTTTGTGAGTAAAATACGGGAAAAAATCGAAACTGGTTATACTCAGTACCAGGACTATATATAGGTGTGGTAAGCAGCGTTAAGTACAGCGCAGTAAAAACATAAAAACTTCGGAAGGATATACGAACAATAATTTGCGCAATTTGCACCATCATTATCAACTTGTTAAAGTACGTGTTACAAAAAAAAAAAAAATAAGAAATCGTGTCGCAGCTAAACTGCAATTGTTCCCTTTGTCACTACAAACAATTTCTTTTAACATTTGTTATTCTATATTAGCTACATTGGCTGTCAGTCCTATGTTGGTATCTGTCCACATTTTTAAAAGGTGACCTTTGATCGGTGATGGGGAAGGGGGACGGTTATGGTAATGAATTCCCGTCTTTGCAATATTCTAACCAACACAATCAGTTATGTTTGATTGCTTGATGAAAATAAGGAATATATTAATACTTATTTATACAGGAAGTTCGTAATTCAGTCTTTAGACCACAGGAAACTAATTTTCAAAAAATGCAAATAAGAGATAGGTATAGGTTTGGAGCAATGTAACTAGAAAGTAGAAATGCACTATAGTAGAAATTTATAATTTGAAAAAGATGTACAAAGAAAAATGTACAGTTAATACATAACTACACAAAAATATTAAATACTGTCATTTGGAAATGGATATAATAATTTATAACCTTGTAATGTACCTTAATATTTCAAGGTAGACTAATTATGCCTTAGAATTATTATTCCCCGAAGTGCCTATCTACTAGAAAAATAATGTTATTTTTTAACGCAAATTTTAAACATATTAATAGTCAACCAATAAGTGACTTATAATTGAACAACTTTTGTACACCTCTAAATTCTTAGAAAATAAATAATATATAAATTATAAACATTTAAAAATAATTATCAGTAACATTTATATTATATATTATATTTATAGTATAACTATAAGCTAAATTGTAAAAGTGTTTAAGTATAGTTTATATATTCACACTAGATATTCAGATAGGAAACATAAGGTTTGTACATATTTAGAGGAATCTCATTAAATAATAAATTTAACTAATTGTTTAACTAACGTAATTTGTAGAGAAATTATACATGTCAAAACCATCGAAAATTGAACTGTTGGCTAGTTAAAATTAAATATATTTATATATTAGATTGGCATACCTATAATAACGTATTCAATTGTAACTATTACGCTTTTAAAGTTTTTTTTCACAAGTCACAATAGTCAATAGGCACTAAATAAGTCGAAACTGTAACTGTAACGTTACATAATATACTATACAAATTACTTATCCAAAATAATTTCTATTTAATTCTCTCTAAATTAAAGACGAGAAACGATTTAGTTCTTTTATAACAAGATGAACGTGAACTAGTTTCCTTTTTAAAAATTCCATATTCCATCTTTACGTATCCCAGACTCAATATTATAAAACAAATTTTATTATAATTAAACCCAATGACAGTTTAGTGGTTTTGGACGTTAAAGTCACTTATGTAATGTATTACGACTATATTACTATGACTAGTATGGTATACATTTATACATTATTATTTAATTTTTAGTATGCTTTTAAAATAATTATATAGTTTAATCCTAACTGAATAATCCAGTTAAATTAAATGGTTATATACAATTATCACTAAAATGCTATTGTTTTTATTGATAAATAAAGTTTTTTCATTTTTATTTTAATAATTATTTATTTTAAGTTAAATCACTGAATTTATTAAAATTTGTATTTTGACTTAATTATTTTTATGCTAGGCTTCAGTGAATTGGTGAGCTTTTTTTTGGTAATGGTAAAAAATATTTGGTTTATGTTGATACAGCTCATTTTCGAGTACCTTGTATAGGATGCATAACAATTGAAAATGTTAATAATTTATTGGTCTTACTGATTCAACTTAACAAAAAAACCACAAAATTATAATTTATTAAATTTATTTATTTTTTTCAAGTTTTTGATTTATTTCAGGGTTCAATGTATTATATAATTAACAACAATGGTGGTAGTGGAGGGTAAGTAGGTGTCTAGAAGGTCGCTCTAATGGATGTTATTAGATTTGAATTCAATTATATAACATCATAGGTATACGAAAAACTATTCTGAGCGGAGACTGTATGCCAGGCTAGAACATTGTATAAGGTTATAAGGTTTCGTCTAAATTTGAAATTAAAATAATTATAAAAGAAGCTGTGCTCATGTTTATTTTTAGATTTATTGGTTACGAAATTAACTGCTTAGTTCATACCTTAATACCTTGTTTTAAAATCTCACATTCAATACATTTTTAACTACAAAAACATTTTTCAATTTTCAATTTTATAAATGTTGTCAAAATTTGTACTTTAAATGCTTATAAAAAAAATGTGATTAGGTATTTTTAATATTTTTCAACTGCTATTGTCTGCTATGCGTCATTATCAAGTAAAAGTGGTATATTATTATTTTTATCGATGATCGAAGTCATCGTAATTTCGGGCAAAAATTAATAACTATACCCACACTGCCACTCTATATTACTAATTCGACAATCCTAGCGGCATTGCAATTATTTACTGTCTTGTACGAAGGTATCAATAACAATAATTAATGACTTGAGCAGATAATAATATTTTTATAGTAAATATTATATTTACAATTTTAATATTATTATTTTTAGTTTGTCCAGTCTGTCTGTTCGAGAGTTCGAGTTTTACTAAGAAAACATTTTAAATTTTAACTTCTAAAATTAAAATATTTTAGTTAAGAAATGTTTCACAAAAATATTTATCATAACATTCGTTTTATGTGACCATTATTATAAAAAGAAAGTATTATAACAAATATTGTAAATTGTAATGTTTTACTTAAAGTCCCAAACAATGGTTTTAAATATTTTAATATTGTTTTATTATTGATGGTTCACAATCCATACAAATTATCATTGTGGGGTTTCTTTATAATTTGGTGGACATCCATTAAAACTTTTAAAAGTAAGCTAAATACCTAACTAACTTTAAGAAAAAATGTCTAAAAATTCAAAAGGATTTAGGTACTATAGTACTACTGTCTATTATATTTAATATTTAGAGTATTTAGGAGTAGGTATTATAACTTGTTATATTACCTATATTAGGGGTGGAAAATGTTTAGTGTCTATAGCCACAAAATAGATAAATCCTTCTAGGATTAAAGTATTAAACTCTTAACTAAAATATAGAGAACTATCTGCAATTACCAAAAATATAATTTATTTTGTAACATCTTCAATCAGTTAGAAATTCCATTAATATTATGACAATTGTATGCAATTATTAATTCTTTATTTTTCATCGTAAGTCTAATTCAGATATGTAGTTTATAAGTAAACATTTAAAAATTATAAAAACAATCTACATATAATGTGTACCTAGTATCTACTACCTATACTTATACAAGAAATTGCAAGGTTGTAATCCTGTGTGTACTCACTTGTTAATTTTTAAGGTAAATTCTCTACTGCTACTGGCCTGATTTTTCTCCATAATTGGTCCCTTTGCTTTAACTACAAGGAAAATAGATATTATAATTAATTTTAATAAAGTGTATCGGTAATATATTAATAATAAATAATATTACGTACAGTATGTATAGTAAATATATTAAATTATTACAAATGAATAGGTATATTGCTAATACGTTTTAGTTGTCTTAATGTATTGTTAAAATGGTATCTCTTTAGTAATATCTCTAATCATTGAATCTTAAAACTAATTATCAAAGGTAAATATTTTTAAAAACATTTGGAAGTAGGAACAGAGTAAATTTTTTTTAAATTATCAATTTGATATTTGCGACAAACATAATATTAACTATGTTTTTTTTAAATACGCACAGACTTTTAAAAATATCTGTATAACTAATTAAGTCTGAACATCAATAATTATCTGTAAAGGTTCACACACCCTGCAGCGGCGGTGGTGCAATGATTTTGTCTTGGCGGTGCCTCCACGGTGGAGGTAAATTGTGTCCAGATTCATTTTAACGCTACCACTACCTCTGCAGTGTGATTTACACGTATTTTTGAGCTATTAGATTAATTGCTAAGTAAGCTTGACATTGTTTTTACGGCACTACAAGAAAAATATAAAATGTTTATAATACATATTTTCACATATTCAGTGATTTTATTAGTCTTAAGATAATATTTTTTAACAAAACTATATTTTAGAGCATACATGTAATTCGAAAATTTTGCAATACAAAAACATACATTATAATGAATATTTATTTTGATTCTCATTTATTGTTGTATAATATTTTTCAATCCCATATGGTCAACATATGATTTCACTTTTTTATTCAAAAACTTTTAGTGAAATAATATGACATAAAAATATTTTTTGGTAAAATTCAGAGTAAAAAAAACATGTATTTTGTACTTTATAAATGCACAGATGCATTAAGTGTTGAGAACTCATTATTATGATACATATTCGATTCTGTCTTAAATCTTGTATAATAATACATACCGACGCTATAGCGATGCTGATGCAGCCTGTTCGTCGACCGGTTACGACGACGAGCGACCCACACATGCGGCGCAGGACTCGTGAAACGATGAGGGCAAAAACTAACATTAGTATGCAGCCGAGAGCCGCCGCGCAATGAAACGGGTTTCCGAGAACAACAAGTTGAAACCTTATCCCCCTCCCCCCACCACCAAACCAACGACCCACCTATAAAAATCCGATGAGCGGATAATGGTATACTCATTACTTATCGAAAAACTTGTCATTAAAAATACAAAACCCATATTATGGATCGTATTCGTATATTATATTTTAATATAGTGTTGGTATACGATAAAGACCGGACCTTTTTTTGAGTCTTATTTAATCTGTTTATCTATGTGATAACTATACGATTTAGATTAACTACTAACTATGACTAACTTACTATGAAAAATGCTTTATCTGGAATATGTATGATAAAAATATAATGACCAGTTGTAATAAAAACGCATTATACTGCATGAATACAGTTCCAGACTATGTGATTGTAAAAAGTCGTAAATTTTACATTTGACGTTGTTGATAAAATCAACTATCAAATTTTTATATTTGACGGCTAAAGTAAAATGTACAAATCACAAAATATTTAATAACGATCCGATTGGTACAAGTTTTTATATCAGGATATGAGCCTGTTTTTATTTAAAAAGAAATAGGGACCCATGCAGAACTCTAGTTATACGTTGTTTTAAATAGGTACAAATAGCAAATTTGATTTAAGTAATTCTAACTTTGTCTTATAAGTTTTGATATTTGAATAAATTGACCAATTATTTTACGCAACTTAAGTGTTGAGGATATTATCGGTGTTTTGTCTTTGATTTTTTAAGATATATAAATTTAGTTTCAGTTACCTACGTGTTAGCAAAATATTAAAATTTAAAAATGCTCATCATTCTTTAGAAAATTAAAATATTGTAAAAAACTCAAGGAGTTACATAGTAATAAATTATTACATAATGCTTGTTATATTTCTATGGTTTTAAAATATAAGTAGCTTTATTAAAATTACTATTTAAAAGTTCATAATTGATCCTAATGGAATTTTGGATTGCACAATAATAGCCCATCAATACGATGCCTGGGCTATCCGTGGATAGGATTTAGCTTACACTATTTTCTTAAGCTTATGAATTTACATGAGAAAATAAGAAAATATTTTCTTAAGTTATTTAAATCCTTATACTATGTAAATCTATCAACTTAGGTCACGGTACTTACAATCAGCTGAAAAAATCAGTTTTGCGGCTCTCGGACCACTAATATATACATCAAGTATACGTTTAGATATTTTGGGACGATTTTGGGAGCTTGGTAGAGTAACGTAGGTAATGAGGTATAGTCAATACTCGTCTGAATAAAACTTTAAACATGCCAAATTGTATTCTTCTTTTCACTCGTCCAAGCATTAGGTCTACAAGTAAATAATAAAAATTGTAATTTTTGTTTGAATTCAGTAGTGTATTTTAGGCGAGGAGCTATTGGGAAACAGCTACCTGTGGACCACTCCCCCCCCCCCTTAAGAGTATTATTTTACACAAAAACGCATTGTATCTAAATTTTATATCATATTAAGAAATCGTATTAAATTTGAAACATTTTAAATGATCGTCAAACGATAGCTTTAGGTATAATATTTTAAAAAATTGTTGAAACTGCTTAGATCGGTTAGCCAAGGTAATCACTAATCGTACAAATCAATAGGAACTCTTCGGTTCTATGATGTCTCATCACCACACTGCTTTATTTTCTTCTCCTCTTAAAACCACGTTGAATAATAATAAAAATAAATAAATAAAATAATTATAAATAATACATTTTTAGTCTTTATCTGATACATAATATTACAAAAGGCACCGTAAAATTCAAGCAAGAACACTTAAATATTGCTTTCGGTGTTTCTAATTCCAATATTTTTGTTTTCTGATGTATTAAAAAATGTAAAATGTTCAACTAATAAAGTGATTCGTAGTAAGTCTAAATCGAAAAGTTATGTCAACATAAAATGTTTTTAATCAGGCTAATGTGCCATGAAAAATGATGTAGGTACCTATATGATACTATCTACTAATTACTAGTGTTTATAAAAACGATTTACAGGAAAATACATTCCAAATACGATACTTTTTTATATTATATTGGTTGTACTTGTAATAGTAAATTCTCATATTATTGCTCATCTATAGAACTATTTATTTGAGTGTGATTGTTTTATTATTTTTAATCGCCAAGTGTTGATTTCATTTGATTTGGTATTTAACCTTTTAAGTTAGACCTTACCTTTTTAAGTTGAGTTTATATTATTTTTTAAGAGTTACGGAAACGACTTGTATGCAACTGGTTCAAGGTGACATTTACATATTTGATCAGATTCATAAGTAGGGCTCAAAAGATACAGAAGTTTCGAAGGTTAGATGAAGGCAAAATAAGGACGAAAAATTTTAAATGTGCCATATGCATGAAAATGATTCAAAAATTCCAAAAAGTTTGTTATTTATTTGCCTTTAAATAATTGTAAAATAAAATTATAATATTTAAAATATAGCTGAAAATTGTTTGACATTTTGTTGATCTTTAAAAATAGTTTAAACGAATGCTTTGATAAGATACGTGGAATAATGTCGTTAAATTCATTTTCGACTGCGACGATAACAATATAGATATCTACATTAAATTATATTGAGTTCTATATTAAATATCAATAATAAAATTCACGCAGCTTAAAAATATAAAAATCATTTGAAAAAATAAATATACGTAGGAAAATCAAGAGATATATACTTTTCCAACAAAAATGTACGAAATATATGTGATACTCATTTTAAATGTTCTATTTTTAAATTCTCCATTGTACTACTCGGCTTTCTACCTTAGCTTACTGTAAATCGACAGCATGTAAAAAAGTACAACTTTCTACAACTTCCTATCCTTATTCATAAGACATAGGTACCTACCAGTTCTGTATGTCCAGGAAGGCATTGGGGACACGTTTCCATCTAAAAATCATCTTAAATTAGGGCCGTTCACCGTAGTGTCCCTAATGTGCAAATATTCCTTTTATTATTGATACATTAATACGAATATATAATATGTACTACAAGGTAAATAAACCCTCGATAAATTATTTTTAATTTCTGTTAAGTACATCTCTAAGCAACATCAAAAATCACGATTTATAAGTGTCAAATATTGTAATGACAAAAACTGGCTTGAGATGAGTAATACAAGTTGGCTCCCTTTTTATTGAGAACCAAGTTATTTTCTTGGCATAGATAATAAATTACCTACTTTGATTGTGGATTGTGTAATAATAACCAAAGTCCGGATGTTGATGACTTTTAATATTTGTTATTCGAACATAATGTAGATGCATGATATTTTAGATTCTAAGCAGAGCGATGAATGTATTGATTTTATATAATGATGTAAGTGTGTTTTTTTATGTCTGTCATCACGGTTTCTTGCAGTAAAAATGCTTCGATTTTCTTCAACAGCAACTTTTCTGGTATTAAAGTGAATCTTGTTGGTGCATTTGAGAGGTCAACATTTAAAATTCACAATAGTTTTCAAAATCAACAGAAATAACAAATAAAATATTAAGAAAAAATGGGAATTTTCACTCATAACAAGTTTTTGAAAAAATCGATATTGGATTTTAGTGTAACTCTAACAAAAATGACCTTAGATACATGCATTTTTCACTGAATATTCTGATTTGTGTTGAACTATTTATAGGTATATTATTTGTTTTTAAGCTAAAATCAATAAAAAAATTGTGGCTAGGTCAAAAAACTTGCAAACGTAATACAAGGTTCCTTGTAAGGTGCTGGCAATTAAAAAAAACTTGATCGTAAATCCACAATAACTTGTTATGAGCGTTTAAACTTAGAATTTTAATAAAATTCGTAAAAATCACGAAAATTATAAATTTATGTCTAGTTAGAAATTCATAAAAATGTTTATATATTTATATTTATATCTAAGGTTTAAACATTTATTACAAGATTCTTTACATGTTTGTCTACCTTGATCAAAAAAAAAAATTTCTACCGGAAAGTCAAATTACATTTTTATCAGCATTTGAACTTGAAATTTTTGCAACATTGGATATTCACACGATTTCTCTTGTAGCGATTTTCTTATTTTGTTGTAATTCAAAAACGAATTACTGTAGACATTTGAAATTTACACCAAATGTTTATTTCATCAAAATAATTTGACTCGTTTTTAGCTGTCGACGGACATTTTAAACTTTCATTTTTTTCATTTTTTTTTTCTATAAATGCCAATAAAATTATATTGATTGGGCCAAAAAGTATGACAATTTAATACAAGACTCTTGATATATTGTGACAATAGTAATTGAAAAATGTTAAAATTATATAGGCACGATTTTTTTTATACGCATTTAAAGTTTTATTTAATTTTACAATATTTACAAATTGAAAATTTAAAATGATTTTTTAGTTAAGAATGTATAACATTTTTAATTTTTATAGCTTAGGAATAAAAATTTAAATCAATCTTCTACTTAAGTAATTTTTTCTGTAACTAAAAAAATCTAAAAAATATATGAATAAAGTTATTTGTTACTGACATTTGTTTTTCAATTTGGACAAAATTGCATATTAACACAAATAATAACATTTGTTGGGGACCTTTGAATCTCAGCATATGTAATTAACATTAACATGTCATATTACAATAATATATGTAATATGTAACATGTAATATTATAATAATATAGTAAAGAACACAATGACCTTTCACAATGTATAAAATATAACCGAAACCACAGTCCTTATGAAATAGCGTACGAATATATTTACCTGTCCCAACATAAAATACTGTCAGCGCAAAACAACTAATATACTAAAACGGATTAGCATCTACCTATATAATAAATCACTAGACAGGTACACGATTAGAAATCATGAACACGTGCCGCTTTTCTAGGAATCAGCAATAACAACCGAAAACCACACCACAAATACAAACCGCATGAGCCACTACATCCAACGAACCGCCACCACTTATAAGAGAGCCCGAGATGCAGCTTGGGCAGATGTATCATAGCCACGGAAACCAGAGAAACTTCTCGTCACACACGCACACGCTATTTTACACATACCACATTTTCTGCTAAATAAACGTTATTCTTCAGTTCAATTTGGTACTTATGTGATTTGTTTCAAAAGCTTACGGCTTTTGGAGCCTTGAGATTACGCACACAACACGTTTATCATTTTGTTGTAATTCGGTTCCAAAACAGCCCAATTTTACATAGGTATATTTACTATTTTTCAGCATCTCTGATAATTTAAGAATAATACTAATTCAACTTACCAGCTACCATATTAATAATAAGCAATAATAATATAAAATATCAGTACAACAGTTACTAAAATCTTAGAAGAGATGAAAGAGATTCGTAAAGAAAATGTTAGAATTGCAAACGACAATATAAAACTTACTCAAGAAATATTTGATCTTAAATATCGGCTAGATGGCATAGAGCAATCTAGCCTTAAATCTACTATCGAAATAATTGGCATCCCCACTATACCAAATGAAATATGTAAAGAAACTGTCATGAACATAGCGAAAGTACTAAACACAGTCATCTCAATTGAAGAAGCTTATCGTGTACCTATTACAGTAAACGGAGAAAATAAAATTATTGCTCGATTAACACAACCTGGTATGAAAACAGCCATTATAACAAACTGCAAACGAAATAAAACATTTAATCTTTCCAACTTTAACCCGGCGTGGTCGAAAGATAAGCGTGTATTTATCAATAATAATCTCACTAAACACAGAAGACAACTATATGGTAAGACCAGAGCAGCAACCAAACAAAAAAATTACAAATTCATATGGATCAATGATAATGCAGATATTCTAATCCGACATGACGAAAACTCTAAGGTACGAAAAATCTACTCGGAATCCGATTTAAACACGATATAATACACGAATATAAATCCACACTCATAATAATTATTATTTTCAACATGTCATTTTATTTTATATTTTATATCTCATACTACTTATGTTTCAAATCTGTAATTAAAACGTACTATATCCACTTCCATCATCACATAGCTAATTGGACTACTTCGGCGTCATTAACCATTACCTATTTTAATTACCTATTATATAATATTATAATCCCCGATACCACAAATTTATCATTAATATCTATTTTTATTTTTACTTTAATACTAATATACTTCGCGATTACTACCATGACATTTAAAATTAATATATTATTATCTTTATACCATGATCTAAAAAATCAAAAGTTTTTCATTAACTCTAATACTTTATCCTTTATGAATATACTTCTTTTTAGCCTTATCATTACAAATATACGCATATCTAATTGTAAAAGGACTAAAACATTATACACATGTAATGATTGCATATTCCCGTTCCTAAAACAAAATCAATTAACAGTCGCACCATACAGAAACAAAAAAAAACAAAAAATAATGATGAATACCAATAATATTATTTCTTTTGATACATTTTTATTAAAGCAATTCAAAAATGAAAAAATGCACATACACAAATTAAATAACACTCGACAAAAACACGATAACACTTTTAATCTAATACATATGAATATCCGTAGCATTAAAAAACATATTACAGAACTACAATGTTTTATATCGGAAATTAGTAATAAAATTCATATAATTTCACTTTCAGAATCTTGGTTAAGTCAGCATTTAGATTTAAAATACATATTTTTAAACAACTACCAACTAATTAATACTGTAAACAATCAAAAACAAAATGATGGAGTTATTAATTTCATAAGAAACGATTGCTCATTTTCATATAAAGAAATCAGGTTTACGGAAGCCAATTGTTTAATAACAAACGTTACATCAGACAACTCAACTTATTGCGTTATTTCAGTATACCGATCTCCTAATGGTAACGCAAATATATTTTTAGAGCAACTTCAAGATATTTTATATAATATAACAACTGAAAATAAAAATATAAACATAATATTCTGTGGAGATATAAACATTGATTTACTGAATAATAATAGATTGGCTAACAACTACCTAGACTTAATGACCTCTTATGGTTTTATCTCGTATGTAAATTCACCGACTCGTGTTTGGGAGGGTAGTGAAACTTGCATTGACCATATCTTTATAAAAAAAATAGATAAATATTACATAGACAACGCAATAATCTTAGACACATCAATCACAGATCATTTCCCTATCTTTATTCAAATAATACCATATAGTATATACTATAAAAAAATCAATAGAAATCAAAGACAATTTAAGTAACACAAGAAAATTTTTCAACAAAAACAATTTCAAATCATTATTAAATAATGTAACATGGAACAACACACCTACCACTGCCTCCATTAATAGTAATCTTGAATCATACACCAAAAAAATACAAGATATAATACAAAAATGTAATATTTATACAACCTATTCAAATACGGTCCCTATAAAACCTTGGATTACAAAAAGTATATTAGACAGTATCAGAACTAGAGATTTACTTCACTCACAGTCAAGAAAAAAACCTTATGATTTAGCCTTAAAAGAAAAATTTAAAAAATATAGAAATAACTTAAACAACATCCTTAATAAAGCAAAATTTAATTTCTATGGAAACAAAATAAAACAATGTAATAATAATCCCAAAAAAATTTGGAAAACAATTAATGAAGCCACAAAAGGCCAAAATTATAATAATAAAAGTAACAATCTACAAATAAATATAGAAAATAATATATACTCTAATAAAACACATCCTGAAAAAATTGCAAATTTTTTTAATAATTACTTTGCAAAAATAACTACAAAGAACTTGAATGAATCGAATGAACTAACTTCTGATAACATTGATGAAACAGTTTCTCACCAATCTTTCTATATAAGAAAAACTAATCTAACTGAAATTAAAAACATAGTATTATCTCTAAAAAAGGGCACCGCTCCGGGTCATGATAATATTACCACTGAAATGGTGAAAATGTTTGATGATGAAGCACTAAAGCCCCTAGTCAATATAATAAATGACATAATACACAACGGTGTTATTCCCAACAGCTTTAAACTTTCAATTATAACACCTATACATAAAAAAGGAAATAAGACTAATGTAGAAAATTTTAGACCTATAAGCCTCTTGACAACTTTTTCAAAAATATTTGAAAGAGTGATCAAATTAAGATTGGCTAATTACTTAGAAGAAATTATGTTACTTCCACCAACGCAATTTGGTTTTAGAAAAGGTTTTAGTACTGAAGATGCTATCACAAGCTTAACCCATACAATATTACACTCTATAGACACAAAAAAAAAAACGATTGGAATATTCATGGATCTGAGCAAAGCCTTTGACTCAGTATGCCATAATAAATTATTAATATATCTCAATAAAATAGGCATTAAAGGAAAAGCGCTATTACTATTTAAATCTTACTTAGACTGCAGGCACCACAGAGTAAAAATAGACGATATCTTAAGTGAGAGTAAAGCTATGACCTGTGGTGTTCCGCAAGGCACAGTATTGTCACCGTTACTATACATAATATATGTTCTGGAATTGTCTAACCTAAAACTTGATGGAAGTATATATTCGTATGCAGATGATACAGCATTAGTTGTGACAGGTGAAACATGGCAGTCAGTAGCTAACATAGCAGAAAATTCCTTAAGTAAAATAATCGAATGGTTCTCTAATAATAATTTATCACTAAATTATAATAAAACGGTTTGCATCACATTTTCAAATTCAATAAAAACATCGCCCAATATGACTAGTATAAAAGCACAATATGACAAAAAATGTACTTTCACTTCACAGTGTAGCTGTATAAGTATAAACAAAGTTGATAAAACCAAATATTTAGGCGTCACATTTGATCAACACTTAAGATGGAACTTTCATATATCGGAGCTTAATATGAAACTGCACAAATTATACACATTTTTCAATATGTCTAAACACTTTTTAAATATTCACTGGCTAAAAAATACTTACTATAATTTAACACAATCCCTGATAGAATATGGTATTGTAGTTTGGGGCAATGCAGCACAAACCCATATAAATTGTTTACAGATAGCTCAAAACACCTCCTTAAAAATAATCTATCACAAACCCAGGCTTTACTCATCCATAAATTTATACTCCGAAGCCAAAATATTAACAGTAAAACAATTATATTACAAAAAAACTATTTATTACATGTCAAAAAAAAATTTAATACAACCGGTCGTTCATACTTATAACACAAGAACTGAAAAGTTAATTTACCCCAAAATAAACACAACTAAATACTATAATAGCTATTTGTTAACTGGATTGAAACTCTATGAAAAAATACCCATTTCTATAAAAAACATTCCTAACTTTGATACCTTTAAATTATTAATTAAGAAATGGTTATTGACAAATGAAGTAAACCCTTAGGTCAATACACATATCACATAATATTATTTTTATTTTAGCTTTATTTTGCTCGTCTTATTCATTTATGTTATATTCAAAATCTATGTAAAAATCTCGCGATTGTTATTTGTATATATATAAGTAACAGCAAGGTACCTGATTAATATTATTTATTCTGTTATTTTAATTAATTTATTATTTATCTATTTTATCATTTAAATTATATTCTTTTAGAGGCTCACGTCTATCGATACAAGGAAACATCCTTAGTGATAGACGTTGCAGTGTAATAATAAATATTAAGTATGTACATATTATCTAAAAACTGCTAAATAAACATTCATTATTATTATTATTATTATTATCATCAGGGCTCGTAAGTTCATGCATTTGCATGTTTTTTTTGCTACCCAGAAAAATATGCTAACTGAGATACAAATCCGTTTCATAACAATAGTAATAATAATATGAAGTTTAATAATGCATGTTTTTGCATGTTTTAGGTGTAAAGGCATATTTGGCATAAAATCGTTTTTTTAGAGTTTATAGCGCATATTATTTCATAAAAAAATTGTTTAGAAAAATATTTGAAATGTTTCTTGTTTCTTATTTACTTTCCCGTTTACTGAATGATAGTGTTTTGATTTATTTTGATTTTCGTGTGACTACTGACTTTTCTAGTATTTCCCTATTTAGATTTTATGCGTTTTACTTAATACCGCGGTAACAATTCCGTCGTCGAAACGATACCTGTGCAAGCATGTACAGGTGTCAGGTATGTAGTGTTCTTGCACACGCCAGTCGTCGATGAGTTGTTTAACTGTACGAGTCGTGAAAATGTCAAATAACTAATATTTCATTCCAAATATTTTCATTGTAGGTGCAGGATAATGGTGTACAAAAATTAGACAAAAAATGACTACCTAATTAAAATCAATAAAGATGACAAATCCATATGATTATATGAACTTCACAAGTATTCATTTTATTAATTTTGGTTGTTAAATATATAAAAATTAAAAGGAAAAAAATACTTTTAAAATTTATGGATATATTCTTATTATTTTAAAATTTGCTCATAAATATTTTACATAATGCATATTTTGAGTGCATAATTTAAAAATGTAAGGGCATTTAAATGCATATTTTCGAACTTTTTAGTGCATATTTTAATGCATATTTTGCCAATTTTTAGTGCATGAATGCATGCTTATTTGTGCTTTTTTTAGTGCACGAACTTACGAGCCCTGATTATCATAAACTGGCATACCGTCTCCGCTCAGAATCGTTTTTTGTAGACAATAATTTGATATCATTGAATTGAAATTTAATACCATCCATCGCAACGACCGCTTTTGCACCTAATGTACAGCACAGTGACATCCGCTTAATGGCTTATTTTTGATGAAATTGTGTTTCAGTAACATACGAATCTAATTATAACTAATTTTTATTTATTTTTTTATTTTTTTTGTATTTTTTAGATGATTTGTGCGACTTTTAAAGTCATTTTTTGAAGTTTAATTGCATTTTTTTTTTAACAATTACAAGTTAATTATGTATCATTATTGTACTTTTATATTTTCCACAAATCAAAAATAAACCTTGTGCTTTATTATTTTTATTTATACATTTTAATCATAATTAAGTATGTTTGAAAATTTAATTTTTAAATGTTATAACCAATAAATAATCGTATTAACTTAAATACTTTTACAAGCGGGTTTTAAGTGTTTAGTTCATTATGTATTATAGTAATTGTTGGGGAATTGTTTGCGTTTTTTATGTAGTAAATAATTTGTTAGGACATCAGAATCTGGGCGTAATGATCTACTTATTACAATATACCTACTAGGGTTGGAATTTTTACGCACATTGCACTGTTTTCCAAAACTAGCTAAACGAAGTTCGTTGTGAAATATTTAAGTTTCATGAATTTTCAAATTGGAATAATAATATTTTAATTTTTAATTTTATGGCATTTTTAGAGCATTTTAGGATTAAAATACGACTTTAAACATTAAAATATGGTTTATACATAGTTTTTATTAAAATATTTACTTAAGAAAATAACTTTCTAACGCTCCAACGCTTACTAATCGAATATTATCAATGACTATAATCAATCTTATTTTTTGATTAAATGAGAACAATTATTTTTCTAGATTTAATATCCACATAAAATACTGTAAATTTAGTTTGTAAAAACTATTTATGTTTATATTCCAACTAAGAAACAGGAAAAATAACTACACTATCGATTCGATTGTCTATAGACCTTTATATTGAATATTTTATTTAAAATCGTATTGTAGTAGTATATACATATGTATTGTAAACCCTGTTGACAGTTGGTGTAAAATCATCAAGATAAACCTTACTGCGTAGGTACTTATCAATAATAATTTTATAATATTAAATGCATAATACAGTGGTTCTTAATCGGTGTTCCTTGGAACTTGGTATTAGTGCTCCGCCCAAAAAAAAGTTTCATGGTCTTAACATATTGACTTTTATAGACTTCCAACACACAAAAGTAAAAGACTTGTATAACAATATACTGTGTAGTGTATAGAATAATTTTAGGTTAATGTATTAAAAAATAAAAAAGTGCATATTACTATTTTATTTTACGGCTGTGTTCTGCGAAAACCTTATGTACAATGTTAAGTGTTCTGTCATTCGAAAAACTTTAAGATAGTAGTCTACTACAGTGGCGTATCGAGGGGAGGTGTTGTTGGTGTAATACTATAATAACACTCTCCCTCCTTGGCCGTGTTTATTTATTACAAGTATATTATGATGAAATGGAAAAGTAAATTTTCTTACGATTTGGGGATTGTCCACAAAAATCAAAAGCTATTCTTAAGTGAACTTTATTTTTCGGCAAAATGAGAATGTGCTGAATTATGAAGTGAGCAGTTTTAATTTTTGCATAAAAAACTTTTAATTTTTAAATAACGTCCAACAAAATATAGAAGTGGTAAAACAGTGTAAAAAAAACTGCCTGTCCGTTTTTCTCAGATTCGTATAAAAATTATATCATTGAAATCAAATTTAACACACCCATTATCCATTACAGTGACTACTCGCTAAATATACACAATTTTACACCTAATAGGCATACAGCTTTTTTAAGTTTTGTCTTCTAGTCTGTTAAAAAAAGTAAAAGCAACACTCACTTTAGATAAAAATACAGGACACAACCACATATATTTATAGACTTATAGTAGATTAAATACTTTTTAAGGTTGTTATAAATTATATCAATATATTTGTATGTAAAATAAATTATGTATTATTTGTGTATTTATATCAATAACTATAACGCATGTATGAAAGAAAATTTAGCAAAGATATTTCATAAAGTTTTTGAAATTTTTAATATGTATGCATATCTGTTATTGGCCATCGGTTTTCTACGTAAGGCAGTTAGTTTATAGTATCGGAACTCGGAACATAATAGTATTTACGACTTGTATATGATCTCATCGATTCCGATTAACGACACATTAGAGATGTTAAGGTCAGGGCTTGCAAACGTTATTATAACTTTATGATTATGGTTATATTTGATAAAAAACGATTGAAATTTGTAAACGTAATTATAACGGAAAACAATAAACATAAATAAATAATTTACACAAAATAAAACGTAACGTTTAACAAAATATATGATATATCAAGGTTAGTTTAATTATTTAATAATACTTAGTAGCATTCAATTATTTATTCAATCCAAGATTTTATTCCGTATCCGGCCTATCCGGGAGATCCCGTATTAGATATTATTTTAAAACTTAATAAGAAGGTTATTAATAGAACAATTTAATTACCAATAGCTAATAATAGTGATACTCTGATAATATTGTACTGTACTATCTGTACTACGGTCGAAATTTATACCATTCAAGTTATTCAACTATTGTGTTCGGTGTTCAGTTTGCTCAGATTTGTTCATTCGTCAATCGTCAGTGTTTGTCTAATTGTTGTCAAATGTTTAATATTAATATTATCATATTTATAAATTCCTGCTTAAAACAATATTGTAAAACTTACTAAATAGTTTTAACATTTAAAAACCTAATGAATAATACATTCAAAATTTAAAAATAATAATCATGATTTTCTTTTTACATTTATTATTTTATTGTCAAGTCCTTAGAGCCTAGGCAATTTATTAAATTCAATAATACATTATTATTTATTACTCTTAAGATTAATTATTATCATACTGTATTATCATTTATTCTGTTTCCATTTCTTTACGAACTATGTATTGTAATTTAATCTGTATCGCTGTGCTCTATATTTTATAAATAATATGTAATTAGGTTATCTAACCCATTTAATTAAATAAATAAAATAAAATAAATACAATTATACAATATCTACTTAAAACTCAGAATAGGGAAATTATTTCCCCCAAAAAAGGTCATAGTCATATACTTTTAAATTGCGATATGTGTACTTTTAAAACAAGTATCTAAATGCTTTTAAATTTTAAATAACGATAAACACAAAAGTTGAATAACTTTTAAATTTTGAATAACGATAAACTCAACATTTGTATAACGTTTTGATTGTAAATAACGTAAAACAAAATTTTTTTTCAAATGCAAGCCCTGCTTAAGGTCATTAAGGCTATTATGCCACTGTAGAAAGATAAAAGTAACAATAATCGTGCTAACATGCATGTTATAAGTTTTTAGTCACCGTTCGCCGTTTGACGAACGCCTTGTATTACAGTGATCAAAACGTGTATGTTTTTTGTAAAATATTTTGAATTATAATGGACTTTAAAATTATTAATGGTAATAAAGGTCGCAAGTATTTAATACTCAAAGATTTTAAGTACAGAATATTTAGAGTGAATAATAATGGAATTGGAATTGGAATTTGACTGTGCTTTATAAAAAAATGTTCATTATTACAACATTATGTAGTGAAATGAAGCATATTCTGAGTGTTAATAATAGTATACACAAACAAAAGGAAGGAGTAAAAGTTCAAACTCAAGAGGAATGTAATGAATGTAAATGTAAGGCTTTGACAGGCATTCATAAAATACCTCGAAAAATAATACGCAAAAATAAATCACCCATAGAAAATAATACAACGCTAGCTGGAAGCAATGCCATAAGCTTAATAAAGTCGGAGATCTATGATGAAAGTAAGAAACTTCAGGAAACGTCTAGAAAGTAGAAAAAGCTCTAAACTTTCTTCCAAATTGCAATATTTTAACATGCCAAAATGAAAAAATGACCTACGTGTACAAACAAGAAGAAATATGGCCATCGTGACATGTAAAAAAAATATTGCATTTTTATGTAGGTAATCATTGCAATGAATACTTGGCTAGCGGTACTTTTATATATAAGCCAAAATATTTTATCAACAGTACAGTATACACAGTTGGAGCAGGAATTATTGTTTTCCTTTAATACATTGTTTTTTAACTTCTAAAACCGAATCTTGTTACTTGAATATGTGGGCCAACATTAAGAAGCTGTGTACGGAGTTAGGACAAGTTTTGAATATTAACGTTACCCACCTTGATTTTGGGATAGCTGCTCATAATGCTGTACAAAAGGCATTTATCGGAGTTAAGGTTAAGAGTTGTATAGATTCCATTTCGGTCAAGCTGTGTGGCTGAAAATCCAATCAATTATTGACCTCCAACAGCCATATAATGAACATCAAAACGAAATAGGTCAGTGACTAAAATTGTTTTTTGGATTACCATATTTGCCACTACATGAAATCACTGAGGTATTCGTCGAGTTAATTTCCACCACAAGATGCGTGTACTACATTCGGAGACTACATATTTGATAACTTCATCAAAGGACAGTTTCCAGTGGACATTTGGGTACATCCAATCGGTGAAAATGTAACTACAATAAGATCTTCAAAGTTCAAATGGAGCTGAAAGATTTTATTCTGAATTTTGCTCAGCGAATCCATCTATATATTTTAAGGTTATTGATGTTCTACGAAATATTCATATCATATCAATACAGTGGAATGTATGAACCAGTACCACAATGGAATTGAAAATATTGTCTGTCCAATTGAAAAACAAAAACAAGTTAGGAAATACATAATTATAGTAATATTTTTGATACAATTTTTAATTCAATTGTATTTGTTTTTAGGTTTGTTTGTACCAGTTTGAATGTCGGGAAACATTTTTAAGGGACAGAAATCGTTTGAAGTTTTTAGAACACACCGGAAATCTCTTTTAGCCAATAAAACTTTGAACAATTAAATTTACATTTTTACATAGTTTTTAAATTACATTTATTACATTTTTTATACATAAACTATAATTAATTGTTTTTGAATAAACATAAACAATTAATAGATTAAACATATCGATATAAATACATTATAGAGTGTGAGGGTTTATGAGTCAACCTATAATCAATTTTATAGGGAGTAATTTGATAGAACAACCGATAGAATCATAGAGTTAAACAAAAATATTTGTGTAAAATAGTACATTATTATGGTAGGTATAATAGTGATAAGTGTAAGTCTAGTACGATTTTCCTATGTAATGAATCAGTGGCGTATCCAGTGGTGATGGGTAAGTGGGTTGTAAAAACTCTTCCCAAAAATTGTTAAACAATAAAAAATGTCATTAATTGATCATTTTTCAGATAAAATGTGTCAAAAATTGATTTTCAACAACAATACCCCCTCTTACAAATAAAAAAAATCTGGATGAGCCATTGCTTCATATTATATTAATATAATATCTAATTCAACTTAATTTTGTGTAATATCGTATGCATTTTTGAGTAATGCACCAATGACTAATACGTTACTTAGAATTTTATGATAACATTGATAAGGATAACTATTGATGATGCTGTAGTATAATAGACCAAAAGTTTAAGTCTCTGTAGATTAATTTATCATATAATATGTTTATCATTTCATATTAAATTGTTCAGTTCCATTGTTGATCGACTTCGGTTGTCAGTTACATGAATATAATAATCAAACAACTATTGTTCGATAATCAATATTATAATCATATAATTACTTAACTATTTTCCATTATCTTTATCAGTCACTAATATCATATAACTAATTAATAATTATAATATAACAGAATTCCAGCGCACTATTTGTAGTGTCTCTCTGACTCACGAGTAACGTATTTAATCAAAACTAATATTTAATTTGCGTTCGGCATTAAATTATTTATAAATTATTACTATAGTTTTTATCATTATTAAATGGTTTATATTAGCATTTAATTATTTATTTTAAATTTATTTATTAAGGGATATTATAATCGTTAGGAGGTCATATCTTAAGTTGTTATTGATAATTCAATAATTATTATGGATCAAATAGTGAGCAATGTAAATTGTAGTATATTACTTATTTTATAACTCTCTTAACACTTTAAACCCTAAATATTATTATAGTAGTAAGTTATTATAATAGTAACATAGCAAATTGTACACTTAGCAGAACACGTGTAGCTCCGTTAATTTAAAAATTAAAGTGAATTGACCTTTTATAAAATCTCAAGGTAAGATTATTATCTAGACAACTTCATAGGCTTTTTATTATATTTTTATTTTAACGCGAGTTATAAGTATCTTAATATGTATAAACAATTTACAATTTTAAAATACTCATAACTCGCGTTAAAATTAAAATATAATAAAAACCTATGAGGTTGCCTAGATAATAATCTTACCTTTAGATTTTATAAGAGGTCAATTCACTTTAATTTTTAAACTAATGGAGCTACACGTGTTCTGCTGAGCGTGAAATTTGCAATGTTACGCACTTGTAAGATAGAGACAACACATGCAGGTATCACGTCCTCATAAGGCGATTCACGCCTATGATAAATACAAGTGGTGATTAGCGCACACAGTATAGTTAAATACTATGTAAAATATATTTTCCTATTTTTTTGTTTCTTCAATAACATTGTTTCTAATAGGTATTTAACTATGCGCTTCTGATAAATTTAACATGGATAATATTCTACAAATATATTATTTTCTACATTTTTTTATTCTATTTTATTATTTTTACTTAGATTAAGATGTTATATTATACATAGTTGGGTGCGTGTATTTTATATAAAAAACTGGTGTCTCCGCTAGTGGTTTTGCTGATTTGGAGCTAAATTACATAGTTTTGTCTGAAAAAAAAATTAGATATAATCATTTACAATAAATGTAGATAAATATCGTGTCGATAAGATTGTAATTGTGGACAATTTATTTCTAAAAATTATGATCGTTGTGTATTGTATATCATGTGTAGGTAGGTACTTATATATTCCTGGATTCTTATGAAGTATGGTCATGACTCATGACTCATGACTTCATGAGTATCCTAGGTTTTTCGGTATTATTTGTATGCGTCAATTGTATACAGTATACGTTGTTTATGATGATTAAAATATCGATTTGTCTGTTTTAAATTGGATTTCACACTGTAGAAAGAAGTTTTGTTAAATTTATTTTGAAACAAATGTATTAGGATTGTTTATCAGAAAATGTATACTACTAGAATGATTATGTAATGAAAAAAAATTCCTAATTAAATAATTATTACTCCTACTAAGATTAAAAAATAAATAAATGAACACTTAAAATATTGGTTAATGAAAAATTCATAAAAATAATATAGATCTCATACATACAAAATATAACCATAAACCAACATTCAACTCAATGCGTAAAATACCAAAATTATGGACCCAATTCCACAAAGTATTCTGGCCATAAAAATTCAATCTGCCAAAAAAAACATACAAAACACGAAACGTATAGAACACACAAAAAGTTACTTGTAATTAAACCAATAAAAACACAGACTCAAATATTAAATAGAAATTAAGATAATGAATTACGAATGACGGCCGCCACTGTCGTATACCCAAAATACGATATGGTACACAAAATAAGATGATAATTGACAATTCATGATATTTGAATTATTACATTTATTATTTTAAAAACAAACACAAAAATACCAAACACTATTAAACATACGGACTTCGCAGGAGAACCAACACTGCCGATGCCTGATGTCATAAAGGAAAATATATTGTTGTCGTCTCAACACATTAACTAACACGGACAAATCGCCGTGGCCGTTTTGCCGTCGCCACTTCGCCGTTAAACAAAATTTTGAGCATTTTACTTATTATTATTTATTATACACATTTTCTAATATTCAATAATAATAAAAAATATTTATTTTTCGTCAATAATATTTAATAATACCTAATAATCTTTTATCGACGTCTAAATAGTTTATTATGTTCCGATTTCTGAAGGTTTAGATATGCTGCAGAGTTTGTGTTTATCATAGCTTATAATCGCGTTTAGCGATTAACGAAAATAGGTAGAATTAAGATAGTAATAAAATAACAGCCAACAGATATTTCTTCAGTGGCGTGTCCAGCACAAAATAATTGGGTAGGCCCATTTAGTTGTGTAGTTTGTTTACTGTATACCGAAAAGATTATGCCTATAAAAAAATAGCATCATGGGTAGTACATTTTTAGGTTTTCAATTTTGAAAAATTATACTAGCTGTATTTAGGTTTATTTTTTTATTTAATAATAGGCACTTAAAAAGTAAATCATTTTTAACAATATTGATTAAATATGTACTAGGTGAATGGTACCTATAGGTATAACATAATAGGAAATTTAACAGTCTTTATTCTTTATAGACATTTCAGAGAAAAACAACTTAAAAATTACAAAATTATAAAATAAATAAACAAATTATTATTAATTTACAGAGTAGAGCAAATTATTTTCAACAATATTAACTAAATATTATGTACTGGTTAAGTGGTAGGTATAACATAATAAAAAATTTAACAGTCTTTATTCTTTATAGACATTTTAGAGAAAAAAAACTTATTGTTATTAATGTTATATGTAAATACTCATAATGATTAAAATATATCAATACAATTAATTACTATTATAAAATATTTACAATTGTATGCTTTGTTATGAGTTAATTTTTTTTTAACGGTGAAATGGCCTCACGTCGAAACGGCGACGGCGAAATGGTTTTACGGGGAAGTGGCGACGGCGATTTGTCCTAGATCGAACTATTTAGTATTTAATAAGCCTCTTTGGCCTAACTTATCTTAACATTTCAATTTTCTCACCTATATACGTTAAATCATATTATATTGAAGACTCTCTGTAATAAGAATCTGTTAGTAAGAACATTATCTGTGTTTTTAACGGTTTTTTTTTTACAATATTTTCATTTTTCGTAGAATTATAAACATTTTCCAATATTAAAATTGTACACACTCATGGTACTTGTTTGTTATCGCCCCACCAGTACGAAGTTAAAAATTTATCTCCCCGCCACTCCTGTTTGCTATCGCCCCTCCATAAATAAAATATAATATAATAAAATAAAATAAATAATAAAAAAGTTAATATAAAAATGTACTACAATTATAAATTTAAAAAAAAACTATAAATTTACAAAGGAGGCCAGAACTCAGAAATATCTTTTAATATTGTTTCAAATGCATCATTTTTTCCGAGACGCTTTTTATTTCCCCATTTAGCAGATCCCCACAATCTCTCGATGTTTTCTGTGTGTGCCCCTGTGTCCGGATCGACAAAATTATACGTGTGGTTAACAGTATTATGTTTGAATCCTGCTTGCTGCAAATTATTGTAAGATTTCCAACAATCCGACATAATTATTGATGCTGGTCTTATATATTTTTGTATTATAGGTAGAAAGGTTTTCTCCGATCGATCAGGTACACTCACTGGTTTCCCGACATATACCACCGAAAATTCATTGCTGTAGCAGAATACGTCCAGCATTATTTTTCCTACGCACAAATAACTATATGGAGGGGCGATACCAAACAAGAGTGGCAGGGAGATACATTTTTAACGTCGTACTGGCGGGGCGATAACAAACAAGTACCGATTTTTTATAGTAGGTAAATTTAGTATTCACTCTAATACTAAAACTAATTAGTAGGTACACTATTGAAACTGGTGAACGAAAATTTGGTATGTACCAAGTGCTAAAACCGGGACAACACTTCCAGGTAGTCTTTCTCTTAATAATCATTTAAATAATGCTAACTGATACCAATTTTACTATTTACTGTTATTTTGGACCAAAATCCCCCGAAAAAAATATCAGTTAGACAAATTGGAGTCATGGTAAAATAATACCTAATAATAATAATTTTTTTATAAATAATTCGTTGATTAATCTATTAAGAACATAACTTTTTAGACAGTGTAAATACAATTTTAATGGTAATTTTTTTAGTATAAAAGCTTCATACATAATTCCTGGCTTCGCCACTTTCCACATGTAATTATAACACGTTGTATTCAAACATTTCTTGTAAGTTTGATAATGTACATTTTAAAGACTTGAACATACCAGAACAATTGATTATTTATAAGAACAATAAAATATATTTTTGTGTATAAATTCCGATCATGTGACTCACATGATACAGAACACATTTACATCGTACAACGTTGTGACAACAGTGGCGCCGGTTTATCGGATAAAAACTCTATATAATATTCTGTAAATTAGAAATTAATGTCTTTTTTACGCTTTGTCTGCAGTTCGATTATATTATTGTATGAGAAAAGAGCGTTTAAATTTCCATTATAAGTAGACGTCTGAGATATCTTAGACATTTAATATCTAACCTTAAATAACCCTACCTACATTTTAGTTTTTACAATATTTAATGGCAAGCGGTTTAAAGACAAAGCGTTTTCTCATACATTAGAGATAGAACTACACACAAAACATAAATGTTTTAAAGGAAAGTATTTATGGTAGTGTTCCGTAGTTCTAAAATAATTATTTAACTTGGAACAATTTTCTGCTTTAGAATATGACATTAAAACTGTGTTTTCATTAAAAAAAAAAAACTTAAAAACCGAGAAGCATACAAATTATAAAATACATACACTTTTTTTTAAATGCTGTTTTTTCAAAAAATATTCATATTTATTATAAAATATTTACATAGTCCTTGATAAAAGAATCATTTTATATTTAATAATATGCAGTTCACATCAAACTTTTTGAAAAATATAAAGGTATATAGGTAAATAAAATATTTAAAAATATGTAAACATACGCAACTACTCCGCTCATATCAATTTTAAATGCAAAAGGTAATTCTTACTAATTGTAATTCTAAACAATATTCTGCTCCAAAAAATGAAAATGAAATTGAAAATGTATGTCGTCATAAAAAAAAGTAAAAGCTCAAAAATTGTATATAAAATATAGTAAAAATATAATTTTTCTTTAGTGATTTTGTTTTAAAATTCAAATATTTCACTGAGAAGGGCAATCGTGCTTTTACCCGTGAATACCTTAAAATTAAATCTACAATTGTTCAATGTACGCTGTATTTGTTAGCACGTATCTCAATATCTACAAGTTTTTGATCTTTGTATTTTTATACTTATTGTTTTAATAAATGAATCGTGTCTGTTTAAAAAAAACTTATAACTATATTATATACTAATTTATTTATTGTGAGGGCATAGCTCCCTTTTTCATACCATACATATAATAGATTTTTAGTTTTACTACAGGCACCCCTATGCCAAGAATTTGCCTTGGTAAGTTTATTGATATTTATATTCTACTTTAAACAGCCATCAAGATACAGGCCTACACATAGGCGGAGAACTTGCAGCTCATAAAAAATTGTTCTCGTTGACTCGTTATCATAACAACTTAAATAATTATAAACATAAAAAAAAAGAATAATTAATAAAATATTTAAATTTTAATATTTTAAATCTATTTGAACTAAATTATTTTTTAAAAATCTAAATCACAATCTCAAAAGAAATGTATTCCCAAGAACATCAAATAATAAGTAAAATATAATTTAGAATAAAATGGTCGATACGGTTACGGTAACGGTACGAATACGAATGTACGATACCCATTAAAATGTACGAATACGATTTACTCAATCACGATAAACTTAACGATAGGTTTATAACAGGCTTACAGCTATATCGATAATCCTATAATAGTTATCGCTTCTCGAGAATTAACAAAAATTAGAAAAGAAATAATATTTTTCCCATCTATAAATAGAACGGTATAATATGTTATTTAATATTGATGGCCAATTGGTACAAAATATGTACAATATTAGGTGTATAAACACAATATAATATAATTGTGAATTGTGACTTAATTGTTCGGCATGTTACCGTAAATAATAAATAGGTAAATAGTATGAATGTAATAGGTGCACTTATATAATTGTGGATATAAGAATATAAAATAAAATAATGAAAATAATTCTACAAACTGTACAAAATGACGGTATTGTTTGTTTAATATTTTTAGGGGGGCTTTAACTTCATATTATTTATTTTTTTTGGGGGGGGGGGCTAAGCTCCCGTAAGCCCCCCGGAGATCACCACCTATGGGCCTACATATTCTACTAAGTTTGGCGTTTTAATTACAGAGAAAAATAATGACTAGTATCATATGTACAAGGGTTTTTTTGTAGTATAAATAAATAAAATTCTAGATCATAGGTTCCTAATCTCTTCTAAGTCATATGCCCCATTAAAAAAAAATATAATAACACCCCCGCCTCGTCCCAGAGTCCACGAGAAAAAGATTGCATTAAAATATTTCTACTTGCGAGTATGTAGAATCAATATAATTGCCAAGATTGATCATAATTTTGTATTTTTATGAAACTAGACAATATTATTTTATTAGCTATAGAAAACTGTACAGAAATATGAACAATCGTTTGAGTGTATAAAAATAATAATTAATGAATATATACATGCAATAAAGTTAACAATAAAAACGTAGTTTTTAGTTTAACAAATGGTCTTGATTCATCAAATAATATATAACAATACAATGTAAAAGTACGAATTGCACTGTGCCCTGAGGTACAGCATATTTTATAGGTAACTTTTTAGGTTATCTCTTCCTTTAAATGTGCATTTGTGTAATAATTGATGATTAGAGTGGAGTAGCTGTGTATAAAATAAATAGCGAAGTGCTCTCGTATACGTGCACGTACATTTTAATAACTCATTTCACAAGTATTAATGATTTTGATTTCGGTGCACCCACATGGTATGTGCACCGCACTCTACTGTTGTGTGTTATCAATCTCTAGAAGGACGATTATGGCATACGCCACTGCCAGAAGTCGGTGTCCTCACGGCTATACACAATAACTAACCGGCTAGCTTGAACAGTTAAAGAGTTACACTGAGTTACTCTGTTTAACCTATGTTTTCCTGTGTTTATAAATTTATAATGTTTATATACAACCAAGGCGACATATTACATTCATGTTCGGCGCTCGCTGTAGCCGGCGTCAAACCAGCCGAAAAGATTAGAATCTTCTAACTTAAACAGCTAGATTGTGGTTTCAAAGTCATAATTCCATTTTACTTATTTGCAAGCAATAATATTGCACAGCTGTTGATCACCAGCCACGCGCCAGACTCAACGTTCCGACTAACTGTCGTAAATACTCCCGTGCTGTTTTGTAATAATTATCATCTTCTTCGTCGAATAATTTTATCCAAACAAAAAGCTGAGCATTGTCTTTTATTTTATTATATTCAATTTTAGTTTTAATTCCCAAAAAGTTAGCTTCAGCGAGTTCTGAAAATGTTTGTTCTAAATCAACGATGGTAAGATTCGAATTAATGAATGCATGTTGACTGACGCCTGATGTGTTTCATAACACTAGTATTTTTTAATGTTCTATTTTTCACTAACCATAATGGCATAATAGCACAGTTCAATTATTATCAGTAAAGATTAGATAAGAGTGTCCGATGTGAAATTCATAGTTTTACGCTATGTCCTACGTGAACGCGGGCGACGCAGCGAAAAACAAAACAGCTTGTATTTCGTCGCTCGCTCGCGTGACGAACAGCATATTCATAATATAATTTTCGCTCGCGTTCACTGCGTTCACGAAGGACATAGCGTAAGAATACAAATATCATTTTTATAAAAATATAATTTAATATAATTATTGGTACTAATGTTATTTACACATAACCGGGACTTTTGGAGGGTCTAGTGGGACAACTGGGACCGAAGTAATGAACTGGTTACATATCCAGGTACACTGGAACGTATGACAACCGTAGACTAACTGTGTTGCGCCAACGGGCCTTACCTAGGGCGTACGCTGGACGCTGAGTTCTCAGGACTTATGGGAGGGGGCACAATACTATTACAATGTTGAGCAATAAAAAACATACATATATTATTATTAACAATAGCAACATACATATATTTGGTTTCATACAATATGGGACGGTAAGGGGCGGGGATCACCGCTCCGGTGAGCTACCGAAATCTTGAGCGGAGCTGCTGACCGCGACGACGTTGACGTTGACGATGGTGGACTTCTACTCTGCGGGCTGCACAGTCGATGATGATGATCACAGCCAATATAACCTTTTCCAAATTTGTATTCAGAACACCGCGTGTAAAGTTGCGGAGCTGCTGTGTGGAGCAACGGATGGTTGCGAGCGACCGGTTGTGAAGCTGCGACGTAGAGCAACGATAAAATCGACACGGAACAGAACGGTCATAAATAACTGCGTGTTAAGCTAACACACGACGAGAAATACGGAACGTTGAGCTAAAACGACCTTGCAAACGGCATATGATCGATGATCGAATCACGTGGAGCAACGGGCAGTTGAGAGCGAACGAACACAAGTACAAAAAACGAGCCGGTACGCGCAAGCACCGTGGCGCGTAGCAACGCCGACGACGGCATCTCCCGCGTCATTACCCAGACCGGGGTAACAGTTACGACGGCAGGGTCACCAACATTAGGGAATGACCGGTTGCGATCATCACTGCCTGATGAACTCGTAACGCGGCATATTATATTGTTATCAACAGAAAGGTCGAACAAACTGCATACTCACCACATTTATTTTTTTGTTTTTTTTTCACCTGAATATGTTATATGGCTGGGAGTAATTATGATTCTTATACGACGTCGAGAATGAAACTAGTTTTACTCTCCACCCTTGCCAGTCCAACACTTTTATAATTTGTTCCACCGTTGTGAGATAGCTTAGCACGGCGCTTTTTAGAAGGTGTTTCATCCACGTAACGTTTGTTGACATAGAAATAAAGAGAACCTCTGGTATCTGGTAATAGCTCATAACTTCTCATAATTATATTAATAACTTACTGACGTGGTTAACTAGTCAGTAACCATAACTCATAAGATATATTATACATGTACCCATGTGCCCGCAGTGTGAATAATTGTTTTTCTTTTTATATTTTGTGTTAAGAGGACTCCACGATGGCATGTATTGTCTCCGTCTGACAATTGCGTGACATAGTAAATTTACTCTCAGCAGATCCGCTTAATTTCTTCAGTTTTAATATAACTTTCGATTTAGTAGAAAATTTTCAACGAAGTTATCGATGTTTAAAATGTATTTAAATATACTTTTATTATATATGAAAATGTATTTATAATTCAATATCTTAGGTGCATAAATATTTATAATGTTGTGAAGATAGGTAGTTAAGATTTTATAATTTAGATGAAAAAACAAGAACGAGTCTAGCCGTAAATGCAAAAAAAAATTATTATTATTGATACACCTGCTTGAACTTGATTGGTATTCAAAAATATGGAAGCAATTATTAAAGGCTGAAAAAAAATGTATAATACATTTTACCCGTATTGGTATTAAGATTACTTTTGGGACAAACAGGACCGATGTTATAATACATACTAGTGATGGATATATTTGAATTTAAAAAATCCAGATTATCCGAATTTGTAAAATTCAAGTATTTTAATTATCCGCATTTTACGAACTATCCGAAAAATGCAAATATTTGACTCAATTCTCTCGTTCAATAATCTAGTCTAACCTATTTCGTATTAAAGTATTAATTTCTACTTTCTGGATTATCAACGGCTGAATGTAAGCTCATCCGGTTTTAATGACCAGTAATCTATCTCGAAGATAAACCCTACCATGGTCTACTTAAGCAGTATTACATCAAGGGTTCATAAAAACTATCCCGAGCGTCTGTAACAACTTCATTACATCGTTATAATTATTCAATACTTAAAATAATACGAACATACATATGTATTAAATTTAATATAAGAACATTCGAATTTCTTTAAAAAAAATTGGAATTAAAATTATACAAAATAATTTCAATCAATTTATAATTAATATTAGAAGTTAATTGTTATGACTATATGAACTTACAGATTAAAAAAAAAACTTGAAGTGATTATTTTTTGGTCAGTATAGTCTACAATTTATTGCGATATAATTTTAAAACACCTCCGGAGAGCTTACAAATTCCCTCAGGTAAACATAAATCATAATGTTGACCCAAGAAAATTAACCGTCGGAAAAGTATTTTAGTTTTAAATATCTAGAGAGTTTACTACAGCCCTAATCAATGGTTAATATGCAGTTTAAAATATTAAAATGACTAAATATATGCAGTAGAGTCTCTCTAATCCGAACAATCTTTATTTCGTACTTCAGTATAATATGTATAATGTATATATTCGGGAATATCCATGATTAAGATATTATAGTAATAATAACAATAATAATGTGCAGTGTAAAATTGTGAATCAATACATTTTGAATTTATATAAATACATAAGGTGTTTTTTGTTTATATTTATTAGTAAGTTAAAAAAAACGTCATTTCGTTTAATCTGGATTTTCTATAATCCGGATAGAGCCCGGATTAGCAAGACTCTATTGTATTGTCATTTATATAAGTATCATAAAATATCACAAATTATTATTTAATATAAAATAAGTAAAACTGTCAAAATTTAAAAAATTACAAATTCATTCCAAATGGTTCCTTAAGAACCGATTCCTGTTTTCTATGTCCAACTGCCACTCCTCTCAGATAAGGTCCAATGGTGTATGCATATTCAAATTTGTTTCAAATTCTTATGTATAATAAAACATCAAATTATTATACTAATATAATATCTTATCCAACTTTAATGATAGTTTTGTGTAATGCACTTATATCCTATGATAACATATAATGACGCATAGCGTGTACAGTTTAGTTCAATAAACTAATCGTTAAAGTCTCCATACAATAATTTGTTATATAAATTTATCATTTGACATTTTCAAATAATATTGTATATTAAAATAGTCGAATTTGTTTTCAATTACACGAATTCAATAATCAACCGATTATTTGTAATTATAGTATTATTGTGTAGGTTAATCAAATTTGATATTTAATACGATTTTTTATTGTTATCTTTACTATTAAAAATTGGTCGGCAAAAGATCACAAAATGTGAAACGCATGCCGCTTACTAGCTACCAGCCACTTGCCGCTAAATAAGTTAATTAATTAAACATTTAAAATACTTTTTCATATCAGTTTTTTTGCATTTCTGCTATATCTAACTGTTTTCAAATATCAAAACAAAATAATTTTTAAAAAATTTTAAACGCCAATGACAAACTAGTATTTACCTTTAAATTCATTTAATTATTACTTGGTGCATAACAATTTGAAAAAAAATATGTATGTTCTTAGTCTATGTACTTTTTTGAATTACCTACTTTGAATTACAACTATAAAAACATAACCTATTGTTTGTTTTTCTACTTGTATATTATTATTAACTGCGAAATAAATACCTATGAATACACCAATAATGGTCCCCGCATACTGCAGCGGTAGCTGCGGAGGAGGTGGCGGTAAAATGAGTCCAGGCACAATTTACCTCCACCGCTGTGGTTCCACCAAGACAAAATAATTTTACCACCACCGCTCCAGTGTGTGTTGACCTTAATGCAGGTTTATTTGTTAGCAAATAAAAAGAACATCATGATATATTATAAGTATAATAAGTGTATAATTTTGAAATAATAATTATTATATTTAGAATGTATGGGTACAAGTACTAGTTTTTGTGACAACGATAGCGGATTTCGAGCTTGGAATGATGTCAGTAATATTGATAGTGGTAGTAATGATTCTAGACTCGGTGGTCGTGGTCTCCTTGGTCACAGCGGAAGGGATGGTAGATTTACTGTAGGTCATGGCGCTAATGGTGACGTCTGTTGTGACCGAGTTAGAGTTGGCGACAGTTGTGGTGATGGCCGTGATCGTGGTTGTGAGGGTAGTGGTCGTTACCTCGGCCCTCTCCACAACAATCGTGGTCGTTGTGGTTGTCCTGATTATGGTCCTGGATTTACCACGGATCAGCATACGACAGGGCGACTCTGACTTTGGTGATGTTACGGTCAGGAGCTCCCTTACCGCACGGAAGATGGCCGAAGTCCCATTCCTCAAGCGCGCAATTAATCCACGACGCCAGTTACGAGGATAGGATGATTGGATACTGAGTTCCAATTTTGCTCTTTTCTCACAGCAACGTTTGTCAGACATGATGTATGATTATACAAATCTGATTTACTGTAACAGATACGGCACGGTGGTCATATTATTTTTATTATAATAAAACTCTCATGTTATAACAAATATATCGGCAGTCTGGCATTAACTGACACCAACTACCAACAGCAATTACTTTTAGTGCCTAATATAATATTATTAATATTAGGCACTAAAATTATAAAATAATAATATAAATATTATTAATATAATATTATGATAAAATTTAAAATTTAAAAAATATAAAGGGTCGAGCAGTAATTTATACTCCTATAGTTGTTTATAATATTTAAATCGTATCACTTTCCTACGACATACCTATTCTTGTATACGTTACTAATTACTTAATACAATCTATGTAGATGTAACGTCTTAATTACGATTACGACTGTATTATACTATATAATATATATGGTCTGATAATACATATTAGAACCAAAAGCTAAACAACTGAAATCACTCATCTGCGCTTATCACTCTGTACTAACACGCGATTTCCAATTAGATGTGTTCTGAAGTATCGAATTCAAGATGATTTTTGTTTAGTATAATGTATTGCAGCTTGCAGGATGATAATTATTATTATGAGCAGTGTCGTGATTTTGGCGAACTTAAAAAAAAAGCTGAATTCGAAAAATCATGACAATATTATATTTTTTATACATGCATGCTGATTCATTTCAATCCGTAACGGAAATGTAATAAATTCCTAAATTTCCAGATCAAAAGAAATGAAAATCATTTCAAAAACTGAAAACATTTTTAGAAATACATACATATATTTTTTACAAGTATATCGTAATAATTTAGGTACGTACAAGTCCTAATTGTCCTATTTTGCTCAATAAAATTTTGTCAAAATGGCCAAAAGTGACCTTTAAAGATTAAATTTTTAAAATGATCCTTTAAAATTAAAAGCTATTTAAAAATGCATATTTAAAAAAAAAAAAAGTAATAAATTAGAAAATAATAGTTGGAAAAATGATTTAAAATAAAATTCACTTATGCCAAAGGTTATCTTATAAAAATTAATTTTATTTGTACAAGTGTTATTTTCTTATCTTTTACAATAAATGTAATAATATTATTGGTAATAAATATTGATTATAATACCTATAACTATGATACAATTAAAATAATATTATCTTACTTACGAGTGACGGAGGTGAAACGGAGTAGATTTACTGCGGAATACTTGAGAACCAGAGAGCGAAAAACAGAATGAGCTAGCTACCATCGGGTACCACAGATAACCCGTTTTGCGTTTAGTTCAACGCATGCGTGTGCCGTGGTCTGCAGGTTAAGTAGTTAATGGTGAGTACGTGTACGCATGCGCGTACGCATACGATTTTGCCTCTACTTTCTGGCACTGTTCCACAAAGGGACATCCGGGTTCATTGTAATTAGAAATCTATTATTTCACTACAATAATATCATTGATGTTTGTTGACAATAATAATTATCGAGTTTGTACATTGTATCTATCGACTAAATGGACAAATATTTATATCTACTCAGACAGAAAACTGTTTGAAACGAATTTTTTGACATTATAGGTGTTGAATGTTGGTTAGGTTAAAATATAATATTTCATTTTACTCGATATTTATACGGTGTAAGTTAGGTTAGCATTGCAAATGATATTAATTTTTCTTCAAAACAATAATAATAACTACTGACAAAAATTATTATTTAAGGATATATATTACACATATTATGCTCGTGTATGCTCGTATAGATTCGAAAGATGGCAATGGTTCAAAACAATGAAATATTTTAAAAAAACGAAAAAACCAGAATAATTCCTTCTTTTATCGTGTAATTTATTAACTAATAACCGCTGACACTTAAAATGTTCACAAAATATTTTTACTAGCATTTTCCATGTATGGTAACATTTAAGAATTATTTTTTCGAAATATTTGAGTATAGAGACATTTTTTTGAATTTTGTAAAAATATTTTCAATTATTCTAGATAATCGAACAATTCATTTGCCTATTAATAGATAAAAATAAATCAAAATATTTTGAAATTTTTATGGTGTATAGAAAATGCTTACACAAATATTCAGTGAAAATTGCATGTATCTATGGTCATTTGTGTTAGAGTTACACTAAAAACCAAAATCGATTTTTTCAAAAAATAGTTTTGAAAACCTAAACTAAAAATTCTCGTTTTTCCTTAATTTTTTGTTTGTTTTTTATGTTGCTTTTGAAAACTATTGTGAATTTTAAATTTTGACCTCTTAAATGCACCAACTAGATTCACTTTCCTACCAGGAAAGCTGCTATTTTAGAAAATTGAAGCACTTCTACTGTAAGAAACTGTGACGACACACACAAAAAAAAATATATAAAAACACACATCATTGTAAAATCAATACATTCATCGCTCCGCTAAGAATCTAAAAATCGAGAAGCAATACATTAATTTTATCACTGTCTGTAATCACTCTATTGGCCAAGATAAATAATTTAACACATTTTTGGTTTTTGTTTTCGTTAGTTATATCGAGCGATAATGGAGAAGAAAACTGGTCAACAAATGTGGGTAGCCGACCATAGCCGATCGTACCTAACTATGTCGCTGTTGACAATAGACAGTATTTATCAGTAGTGTCGACTAATTGGCTTACAAATTGAAATTTGTGTACAGAAAACCATCAGTTGCTAACAGCTACTTTCTCAAGTCGTAGGTAAGTTTTATATCTATTTAAGGTGTAGCCCTCGGCAGCGAAGGGCATCGGGATTTACAGTGTAATGAATGTATACAATAAACGAGTGTAAAACCTAATCAATAAAACAATAATTAATTGTACAACTTACCTACTTATTTATTGATTTTGAAGTGATGAAAAATTTGACTTTCCCTTAAGTTATTTCTGGGGGATTAGTTGAGTCCATGAAAATAAGCTCTGATAGATTTGTTAGTACCTATTATAAGTATTTAGAAAAGTTTAATACTAATAATATTTATCAGCAGACAGCAGTTTAATGTTATCATATTACTTGGAGCTTATATCAATACAAAAACAATTTCATTCACAAGCATTTAATATATAGAACTTAAAATGTAATGCATAATAATACATAATAAATTCAAACTACTTCCTACATTTTTAAATTCTATTTTGCATGAGTTGAATGTATATTCAACTATTTTTATTCATTAAAAATTATTTTTATCAATTAGATTTGTATCAAATATTGTTAAAGTAAAATGTCTAGGTGCCAAGTGTAATGGCTCTATATTTCTTATTAATTACAACTATACCAATTGGATAAGTGTTTTTGTACATATTATACATTGTAAATATTCTTATTTTGAAAAAAAATATCTAGTCTTATGATTGATTTTTATGTGAGTATATCAAAATTAATTTGGATGTTTAGTTAATAGTTACACAAAATGATGATTCATGGTAACTAACTTAAGTCAAAATCTAGTAGAAACCACCATAAAACCACATATTTTATGCTAATAATATTATTGTAAAGTGTGCTCTGTGAATAGGTGGGTTAAATTTAACCTTAATCTCATTTATGGTCAAAATGATTATAAATGTCACTTTTATTATAGTATCTTAATTATATTTTATACATTTTATTACCTAGGGTATAAATTATTTTATTTTCATACTAATTTTGGATTTTCAATTTAATATTATTAAGTTTAAATCAGTGCTAATTCGAGACCTAGTGATTATTAATGACTAATAACATTTAGAAATATTTTATTTTATTTTATTACTTGCTATACATTATATTATGGTGAATAAGATGCACTCAAATTATGCATTATGTAAATTATTTATGAGCAAATTTTAAAATAATAAGAATATATCCATTAATTTTAAAAGTATTTTATTCCTTTTAATTTTTATATATTTAACAATCAAAATTAATAAAATTATTACTTGTTCTAATACTAAGTTCTTATAATCATATGGATTTGTCATCTTTATTGATTTTAATTAGGTAGTCATTTTTTGTCTAATTTTTGTACACCATTATCCTGCGCCTACAATGAAAATATTTGAAATGAAATACTAGTTATTTGACATTTTCACGACTCGTACAGTTAAACAACTCATCGGCGACTGGCGTGTGCAAGAAAACTATACTGTACCAGTATACAAAATTGTAGATGCGGATTGGTAAGAAACATTGGTGTCGGCACCGATGCGGTCGGCACCTTTTGCGTGCCATTTGCGGTCAATTTATTTCTATCTACCGGACTATACAATTTGGGTGCTATATATAATATTTTATATACTATATACTGCATTTATGTTAATAGGTAGCTATAATACTTTTTTGCTATAATTGAAATTATACTACTGATTTTTACTATACTTGTCAAATATATTATATTTAAACTTCCCTTCACACTTTTCCAGGCTTAGGACTGGCAGGTTTATCCAGTATAAATAAATATCACGGCCAACACATTTTCATACTATGGCGTATAACGTGTAAGTAGATGAATTGTGATTGACAAAAATATTATTATTATGTGCATTTTTTATAGTAATTATAATAAGGTTTTAAAAAAAATAGGGTATGTTTTTCATGTAAGTACAGTAAATTGTGATTGACAAGTATATAATTATATCAATTATAGTAAAAAAGTATTATATTATAGCTACCTATTAACATAAATTAAGTATATAGTAAATATATTGTAAAAATTTTTACTTCAAACTCACATAAAAATTTGATTTCTTTTTGGTGAACTAACTTTTGAATAATCTTGTCCCATTTGCAAGTCTTATACAAAAAAAAAATAATTTTATAAATTTTCGTGATTCCACCAAGTTTTACTCCAGTTTAAAAAAACAAAATACAATTTAAAAAAATTTAGTATTATTGAAAATATTTTGTTTTAAAATAAAAACCTATTTTTTAAGTAATAACTGTAAACGCATCGGTTTTTTTCCCAAATTCCCATCCAGTCTTTTTAGGATTTTCTAATACCTCTTATTACTTTGAAGCTATCAAAAAAAAAACAACTCTATTTTGTTTTATTATTTAAAAAAATATTCCTACGTATGTAACTTATATAATTTAAACATTATTTAGAAATAAGCAAATACTATGCACGGTTACGCAACCCTTCGACAAAATTCTTGGCAACGCCTATGTAGTTATAATTATAAAGACCAGAGTGTAATGTATAACATATTAGTATAACACCGTTTGTTTAACATGTATTCTTAAAAAATATTCATAATTCACGATGATTGTACAGTAGAACTTCGATTAACCGTCACTGTCGGGACTGGGGCTATGACGGTTAATCGAATAGACGGTTAATCGAAGTTCTACTGTACCACTATTTAAAATGATTTCTTTTTTATTACACCTAGTTAGCAGAAGTTTGTATTGAATTTAAAAGCATTTTAGCAGAATTAAAAGGCCGAAAACCATGTTTGATTGAGAATAATCATATTCTTAATGAAATTATATTTTTAAGTTATTTAAAACTAAAACTAATAATTATTCGACTATTTATTAATTTAACCTGTTTCTAAATTTTTATTTTATATTTATTCAAATATAAATTATTTATTTTTTATTTATTTACCGTTTCCAGTGAAATCATATCAATAATTGTACCAGAAGTTTATGCCGCTTCGGATACAATTTTATTGGACCACAAAGGTACTTAATTAATTTGTATATGATAAAAATTATTAAAACGAAATATTTATATTTTATTTATTTAACATCAAATCCGTTTAATGTAATACTCATGTATGTAGGTCCTATTCATCGATTAATTTATATTAATTTCACATACCACTGATAGACCTATTCACTTCAAACGGAAAAAAAACGTCGACTTTTATTAATGTACTTTAAAAAACATAATTTGATTAATTGTAGTTTTTATGTCCGACAGCCATTGAAAAGGCTTTCGTCATAATATGTTCTTTTTCTTGAGATGTCATAGGTAAATTTATTTGACGGACAGATGAATTTTTGTTCAAATGTTGTTGATACAAATTTGATGGATTTGTCACAAATCCTGACTCAGAAAATGATGAAAAATTAGACGAAAGTCTTTTCTCATACTTAGGGGTCAAAACAGATGATAATGGTGCATCAAAACTGTCAGTAGATAGAGTATAGGAATGAGCTGCGGTAGGTGTAGGATTTCCACTGCGTAATTTGTTGATGTACAACCCGTCGATCTCGTGCATAAATTCTTCTCGTTCACACTCTTGCAATCTTTTAATTTTTTTTACTAGCATTTTTCCAAACAGGTCATATTCATCCTCTTTCTTGTCACTAGCTGGCCTTTTGGTTAATATGTTCTTTTGCGTGTTAAATGCTTCCTTCATTTGACTTTCGGCCTCTCGAAGCTCAGGGGGGTTACCGCGACGTCGAATCGTTGGCGTTTCAATTGACTCTAAAGAAGTTGATGGCATGTGCTTTGCAGGCGGTGGTGGCATTAAGTTTGGTGATGCAAGGATTGTCATATCCTCTGTTGTAAAGTTCTTTCTATCTCTAGTTACCACTGCTCGACTCTCTTCGCCCCATGCAGATCCAGATACAAAAGACTCAATCTAAATAAAACACAAACAAAGAATAATATTTTATTATATTATATACTCTTACATATATAATATATATGTATATTAAGTTATTAGTTATTACCTATAGTAGTTACAGCTTAAAATGTATCTAAATATTTTTTAATTCACAATGAGCTTATTAAACAATAATAATACACGTAACGGTGAAAAGTTTCAAGTCCCTATAAATAATATATTTTTAACTAACACAAAATAACTAAAAAAAATTATTTTTTATTAAAGTATCCGATTTTGTTGAAATTTGAACTTAAAATTTCTATAGAATATTTTGAACATGCATTTTCGATGTTTTTAAATGAACATTAGGAAAACTTTGTTTATGTTTCTTAGCATAATTATTTTTTTCGTCAAAGGTTTTATAGTTAGGTACAGAGAAAAATAAAAAATTTGAATTGACAATTAATAGTTTTTCATAGCTCAAAATAAGTTTTTGGAAGTTATACCACGTAAACATAATTTTAATATAGATATTTTATGATGCACAATTTTTCGTTTTTAAGTTTCAACAAAATAACAAAATCGATTTTGACGAAAGCCGATCTTATTTTTACTTTTGAATTTTGTCATCATACCAGCACGATTCAATTTTCTACTAGAAACTAACCTCAAAATTGAAGATTGAAGACATTTTTACTTTATGATAGGTGACGACAAGCGAAATAAAACATATTGTAAAATCAAAATATTTATCTCCATTCAGAATTATAGTCATGATTTGTGTTGAATGGTTTGAGTATTGTATTTATATATATATTTTTTTTATACATATTTTCTGTATAGTATTATATTTCTAAGGGGCCTGAATGCGATTAGTAGTTTTATGTAGTGGTGATGATATGCATATTGCTATTGCATGAACTAATTTTTTTAGGTGCGGAAATGAATAATTACTGATACCCACCTACAGAGTTATAAACCTAAGTTTACCTAACCACCAATTTCTTAACCTGCAAAATATTATTTTCGTGAATAATATTTACTGCATAATGTTTACATTTTAGTATTATTTAATATTTAAAAACATATAACATTTTAATATATAGACACCTACTTTAATTTTTATTAGCATGGAAGTTATTTATTTAACAATTGATGTAACTAGTGTACAAAGTATGTCACAAAATATGTTGTTCATCTCTAGAACAGTCTCTTCAAAATTAAAACCATGTTATTACCATTTGAAAACGATATTGACAACTACTGGTTATACAAACAATTGTGCTCATGTATCTTTCATAATATTTAAAATTTGTTGTAATAACAACTTACGAGGAACGCTGTATTCAATTGTCAAGCTTTTAGATCTAGTATAAATGTCTTGTCAATATTTATAGAAAAAAAGCTTAAAAAGAGTCAAAATAATAAAACATTTTACCTTGGAAGGAATATCTTCATGCAAATATTTTGTGGAAATCGATAGCTACTACGGTTATATGCTTTTGAAAAACTACAAAAAAAATGGATTTTGCGTATAAATTTATCGATTTAATCCTCAGGGTATAATATTGTCTGTTGAAAAAATGGTAGTTTTGCGTAATTGAGTCTTAATCTTAATCTGATTATAGGATACAAGCTATATATTTACTCCAACATATTTGACCAACAAATGATTAGTTAACAGTTTAACACCTTTAAATCCATAAATAATTTACATATTTCACATTTTGTACTATTATTATAGCCTATCTGTGTGTATCATGTATGGCATTCAAAGAAATTGAATAAATCTAAAAATATCTGAATCTAATTCTATTTTCTTCTAATATAAAAAATATTTAATTTTCAAGTAGGTTATTCTGTAACCAAAATATCTAAAAAAATATATATAAACATTAAACATAGTTTGTTTTTATAGTTATTTTGTGTCCAAATTTGGACGAAATTACATAATATATAACCCCAAGAATAACGGTTTAAGTTATTGTATTGTAATCTAGAAATATTATTGTGGGTACTTGAAACCACTAAAGTATATTATTATACTCAAATATGATAATATGCAAATAATATTAATTCAACCTACCGGCTGCAGTAGCAATAATAATAATACAAAATATAAAACAAAATAACCTATGCCGACAAACCGTCACCGCTCAGAACAGTTTTTCGTATATAACCGTATAAAATCAGTTTTGGTTTGTGTTGTAACTCTAAACAAATTTTCAAAATATTTTGACTATTTAGTTTAATATGAAATTTTCGATTATTATAATTTAAAAAAAATTAATATCGATAAAACAATTTTTGCAATATTAAAAGTAGCTTGGAAATATAATATAAGGTTATTCGTAAGTTTTTGTTAGTGGAAATAAAAAAAAAAGTTGATTGTAATTTCACAATAATTCTTAGTTTAGTCTAAAGTTTAAAATCATGAAAATTTGCAAATTATTTTGAGTTAGAAATATTCATAACATTTTTTATTTTTATATTTAAGATTAAAAAATGTAATACGAGATTCGTCAAGTTTGTCTACCTTTAACATAAAAAAAAATGTCTACCGAAAAGTCTATGTAAATTTGTATTAGCGTTTATAACGACTTTTAAAGTTCAAATCTTCACAACTCAATTTATCATGGAGTCATATTCTTATTTTGTCGTAATATGAAATATAAATCCATATTCACTAACATTTTAGATTTTACATAGTTAAATATATTTTATTTTAAATAAAATAAAACTAAAATGCTATAATACTTAAATAAAATGTATTAAAAGTGTAGGAATGTTGGGGGTGTGCTTAATAATATCGCACTTGAAAAAATTTGTCATTTTCGTAAACGAATAACCGTAGACAAGGCCGTATCCAGAAATAATTTTTTGTTTTTTTTTCGAGGGGGGGGGGTCCAAAATATGTTAATTGTAATTTTACTGAATTTAGGTTTTAAAAATTGGTTAAAAATAAGACCAACAAAGTTTACTCATGATGAATTTTAATTTTAATACGTATTCGACGTATTTGTCACAGTACGGCGAACGACAGTATATTAATTGTCATTAAAATAATATTTTTAATGTACACAAAATTAATATTGTTGTTTATTGAACCGGCGTCGATAGTGGTCGTATGCTTCCGTCTATCAATAATAATCTATTATTAGACGAAGTAATAATATTTTTATATGATGTTATGATTCATATTAGTCAGCACTCAGCAGTCAATTTAATTGGAGTTTAAGTCATTTATAAGTTATAACTGAAAATATTTGTGTTGGTATTAAAAATAAATAGTTATTTTAAACATTTTTAAAATACTGAAAAAAATTGGGGGGGAGGAGGACCCCTTGGCCCCCCACAGATACGGCCTCGACCGAAGATACATGAAATTTACATCATATGTTTATGACGAAGTATCGTTTTAATATAATTTAGTGCGATTTAGTGCGTAGATATGTACAGTATGATATATGTAGTAGTATTGTCATTAAACTCATAAGGCTCGTTTCACATGGACGCGTATCATACGTGACGTATAGGTATAGTACGAGCGCGTTTTTAGTTCACATTGATTAAGTTCATGCGCACCATACCCGCAAGGGAAACGCGTCACCGTCGGTGCGCACCGTATGAATTTAACCAATGCAAACTAAAAACGCGCGTGTACGATACGTCGCGTATGATACGCGTCTATGTAAAACGGGCCCAACCGTTTCACCAATAACCGAATCTGTCGTAACCTTGACGTCCCACAACGAATTTGTTATCGTAATTACATTATTACGAGAGTACGTACGAATGTGAATACCTAAGTATTATTTTCTAATAAAGATTAAAATAATGTCGGCTTTTCGGAGGTTTTTATATGGAAAAGTAGTGAAAATGTCCCTGTTATCAAAAAAAGTCCGCTATTGAGAGGTGTCTGTTAGTGGAGGTTTCACTGTATATTATATTAAGATATGATAAAAGGTACATAAGATTAGAAGTGGGTCATGCCCTATTCGAAGTTCAAAAAATCAATCCAAACTTTTTACAACATTTTATATTCACTAGATTTATCATGAAGTAATTTTTTTATTTAAACGATTTAGAGAATTTGTTATTTTCAAGTACGAACAACCATAGATATGTACTTGAAAATTACAACAAATGTATATTTTATGATTTTCTATACTCGATAAAATTTTCGAAATATTTTGACTAGTTTTGAGCTGTGTAAGGACATTTTCAATTTTCCATTTAGTTTTTTTTTTATGTTTAATGTCAATCAAATTTTGTTGTTGGGGTCCAAAAGCTTAATAAATATATAATATAATTAATATGTTGGTATTTGTTAGTAGTTTAAAAATATATAAAATAAATATTCAAGATTTTCTTATAATCATTTAAAGTTCATATTTTGACAACATTTATTAAATTCAAAATTTACAAATTATTTTATAATTATAATGTATAAAATGTTCAACTTTTATAGCTAAGGATTGAAAATTCAAAATAAGGTGTTAGTATTTAATTATATAACCAAAAAATCCTAAAAATATATAAACACTGTTTTTTATTCTTTTTTAAATTCAAATTTTCATAAAATTATATTTTTTAATCAAGAATAACGATTTTATTTATTTTACTGTAATTTAAAAATGTTATTCGTTGGTACTTGAAACTTTAATTATATACCTTATATACACACAATGACATTTTCAAATGTAATTTTTCCGAAAAAAATTGAATTTAAAGTACTAATATACTACTATTATTACTATAATGCCTATTAGAAGTAAAATAAATTATTTTAATTACAATAACATCATACAATATACCTAATTAGTAATATTATAGGCTAAATAATTTTATTCAATGATTTTATATCATTGAATTGAATTCAAATTTAACACATCCATTACAGTGATTCCCTAGACAACTAACATACCGCAGAGCGTTACCAACTCAACCGGTTTTATTTATACCTATTATATATATTGAAAATATATAAGATCAATGTTAAGTAAACTCTTTTACTAAATGAAAAGTCTATACGTTTTTTAAATCGAACTATTAATAGTACCTTAGTTTTTGTCAGTCACTATAAGGTCTTTTTGGTGAAAAAACGATAGGGTTTGAGGGGGCCTTAAAAAGGTACTTCGTTTAAATTATGACGAGTGTTATTAGGATTACCCACAAATGCTATGAGGTGTACCCAGTCTTTGAAATAAGTTATTTGATAAGTGACCACTTGTGATATGTAAAATAAATTCTATTTTGTAACTTACTCTATTTTATATTATAAATTATATAATACCTATTCCTTATAATATGAATCACCTATACCTATTAATAATTAATATGATATATTTAGTAACATTAAAACTCGTATTATTATATTTTATTGTACTTACTGTATCTTGCGTATTCATAGTTGGATTGCATTCATAAAATTCCGTTGCTAAAAAAGCCTCCATATATTCATAGGCAAACCATAATGGCTTATAAATATCAGTCATACGAGCTGCTGATTTGATAGACTCTTTTTTTTTCCTTAGATGGCGCCTAAATGTAGCCATGAGCGAGTCTTTTTTTTTTTTTAAATCTGGTACTGAACACTGTAGTTGTGTGCTTAATCGACCCCATGCTTCATTTATTTTGTTTTTGTTCCTATGGTGTGCATGCATAGGGTCCCATAATACAACGTGTTCATTTCGATAGAGCTCTAAAAACTTCAACGTGACTTCGTTGGTCCAATCCGACATGTTTATTTGAATAATGATAATAGTTCAAAGTAAAAACCACTTAAAACTTTTCGAGAAGCATGAAACTAAAAAAAAAATAATCAATAATGTTTGAGAATATACAGAGAGACAAAAGGTGCACCGAAAAATTGACTTCAGACCTAGTGACGACAAGACGACGAAACAGGTCGACGCAAGTTGATCCAAGTGCAACAATTTTTATAGTACACTCGCTCTCGGTTGTTCTCGCGGTGTCAGCGAGAGGCACTGCCAGCAGTCATCGAAGTATTCATGATTCATCTCGTTTGTCTACATAATATTAGTATAATGGAAAGAACATTTTTATAATAAATGTATTACTTGGTATTTGGAAAATAAAAATTCGGTTGACTTATTCAAATATTTATATTATGTAGGCTTATGCTTTCCGGGAATTGATATATTATTATTATCGTCGAACTCATTATATATTTACTACGTAGGTATCTATTTCTTACATGTTAGTAATATTACCATATGACCATGGATGTTGATTTCAAATATATGTTAAATTTATAGTTACAAACACATTATTTATTTATTAAGTGGCAGGTGCATATATATTTGTATAAGATTTTTATAAAAAAATTATGATGACACTGCACTGATGGCCTGATGTCCTATGAAGATATCTGTATATATTATTGTCTCCGTTTTCTCAATATACCAACATGACATATATTGTACCCCATCATTTTTGATTTTGTGTTGTTAGCTTAAATGTGAATTGCTTTTGCCCGTGTACAGATGATGATGATAATGACAGAATAGAATAAGTGTGGTCTTGTGGATGTTATCGATTATTAAATTTAACTTAAATGCTTCTCGTAAAACTAGTGGCAACTAATCTAACAGCAGGTTACACGTGCGTATTTATTGCAACTTAAGTGAGTTTATCAAAACAGAAGTGATGCTAAGTGGAAAAAAACTAAAAACTCTTTGTGATTACTGATTTTAAAAACTGATTCCAAAAAAAAAAAATTATCAAACGGTAGAAATGTATAAAAAAAAATGTGCTCATAATTTTTAAAAATAAATATTTTAAATTATATTGAGAAAAGTAACACCGAACACAATCATGAAGTTGTGTGTTCTGTGTGAACCTAACCCTGTGCAGGCTTGTTCGCGGGTTGAGCCTATAGGCACGTAATGTGATTTTTCACTTAAATACAATTGCGTCGTATTTTAAATACTTCCTCAGAGTATCTATATTTAAAATTAAATTCTAGATTTCAATTTTTTTTACTTTTGAGTTTATGCCTATACGTGCTTACTTTTTAAATTTAAATCACGTTAAAAAAACATTGAGAATTAAAAGTATATTTTTTTTACTGCGTGTAGGTACTCTTACTTGTTTATACCCGACCGAAGGTTCCAAAATGTTGATAAAGAAAACAGAGTATTTCATAGTTACGTACACCTATCAATACGGTGTACAATGCTCTACACAATTTACGGAACACATGTACCTCGGTTCAGTTGATTTGTATTACGTAAAAAAAAATATTTTATACGATATTTGAAAGTATTTGCAAATATCTATAAACAGTTATTCATAGTATTTGTACTCAAATACATTTTTTACCGAGTATTCAAATACTTATTTTAAATATTTTTTGAAATTAGTATCTGAATACTTATATATGATCCGGGCAAAAATAAAGCTATCCACGGTTATTAGTTACTTACGCATCAAAAAATTAAAAAATTAAAACGATTTTATCAAAAACTGGGTTGCGTGAAAATCACTGATTTTCCTTAATTTTAGATTCTGAGTGGAGTGATGAATTTATTGATTTTACTATAATGATGTGTTAGGCATTAGTACCTCGTCGTAATTCGATGCTTTCGGTAGGTATGTTAGAGTTCGTTATTTGGCCTGACTGTGCGTCTTGGATTTTCCACTGTTCGTCTCTTTAACTATAATAGTAGGAACTCGTTCATTTGGTAGAGCCTCCCTATGCACATACCCCAACCTACACTTAGCTACGCCTGGCTCTGATAAAGCCCTGTATTACGTCTATTTGACTATTTAGATTTGGATTCTACGAACTCATGATAAATTAAAAATACTATTTATGTATATAGAAGAAACAAATATGTTATATGCATAATATATTATTAATACTTTAATAATGTATTATTATGTGGATACCTATACGGCAAGACAATTTTTTTTTTTTTGAAGTAGAACAATTTGTGGAGAATCCTCCATTAAAATGTTAGCCATGGAAAAAAAACTTACCTATGAATTTCCAACTGAAATTTTTTTTTAACATTTTCTGGATTTTGATAAATTTTGTCAAAATTTGAAATTAAAATGATGCATTTAAAAAATAATCGGGCCCAAGTATCTATAATATTTTTAAACTTTCATTAAAAAACTTATGGAGGATCCTTGCATTAAATTTTCAAACTCTTTCATTGAGTAAAAAAGTTTTTAAGGAATAATAAAAAATTTTTTTTCAAAATTTAAAAAAAATGTCTCAAGGCTATAAATAGCACGAAAAATATTTCGTAAATGTTACTATATACTTAATATATAATATTTATAAGTTACGCCATAAAAATAAAATAGGCTTTTTCAAAAATTGGGTTTGCTCAAAAATTACAATTTATTTCACTTTTTTTTCGTTTTTCAAGACGCTTTTAAAAACTTCTGTAATTTGGACCACTCATAAAACCAATGTAATTTCACTTTCCTACCAGAAAAGATGATGATGTCGAGAACCTGATCATTTTGACTATTTCAAATGTTAACGATAGACAAAAATCAGATATTGAATAACTGCATTGTCGGAGTAGAAAATGAGGGTGAGCGTGCTTGGTGAATCTCCCTGTATATATGAATAATATGTGTATGAGCGTGTACTGTACACCATGTGTCAAACACCGATACAAATGATTATCTTTATAGTTCCTACTTAAGAGGACGTCTTCGCCGGGGTGGTTGTAATTATAAACAGGTTTTATGAATGAAAACTAACCACAGCAGTCACCCGGTACATTTAGTTGTTGACCTTAACAATAACAATAGACAAGTATGATGTATTAATGTATTATAACGATTTGTCGAAAAGTATTTTCCCTGCGATAAGTCTCATTTGTCAATAGCAAACCTATACATATCTAACATAATATTATGAGTTATATCTTTATGTACATCTACTATACGTCTATACGTCTGCGTATATATTTTTTTTTTGTGGCTTTGAATTATTATTGTATATAAGCGTTTAATTTTACATGAATTATATTAATATAGGCAGTATATTGTTAGCGTATAACAATAAATTCTTAATTTTTTTTTTCGCTTACGGCTTGTGTGCATTGTGTTCAGTTCTGTAAACTATTCAAAATGTCAATACATTTTTTACAGTAATAAAATACAAAAATTACAATGTATAGTACATTTAACAGTATATTTAGAACCTATATTTACACAAAATATAAAATAACATTAAATTCGTTCCAAACATTATTAAAATGATTGGTTTGTGGGAAACGCTTTGCTGTACGTTTGGTTTCTTGGAAGTAACTGTAATAGATGCGTTAAATTTGAACTCAATAATAATTGTATACGAAAAACAATTCTGAGAGAAGACAGTTTGACAGCCTTTAATATTTCTAAGTAGATATATTTTAGGATATTATTGTGATTAAAGTAATTTATTTTACCAATAAGCATTAGTACTACAGTAGGTACTACTACCTATAAACTTATATAAATTATATAAATTCACTATGCAAATGTATTCATTTATATAAATTCATATAAGTAGAAAAAAATCCCATTAAAAATGTCATTGTATGTATAAAATATAAATTAACCAACTCTAAATGTTTCAAGTAGGTACCCTCGAGTAACATTTTTAAATTATAACTAAATAACTTAAATCATTATTCATGGTTATTTAATATGTAATTTCGTCCAAATTTGAACATAAAATAACTATAAAAACTGTGTTTATATTTTTTATATATTTTTGTTTTTAAAGACTTTTAAAACTTTGTTTTAAATGTTTAAGCTCCCTTGTATTCAATAGTCAAGCTTTTTGACCCAATAGATATAATTTTATTGACATTTATAGAAAAAAAATCTATAATTTACCTACGAAAACTCAAAATGAGAGTTTAGTCATTCCTCTATACTGCTATATGCAAGCCAATTCCAATTTTCAAGACAAATTAATTGAAATCTTAATGACTTAGGTAAATACAAAAAATCTTACCAGGTGTCCAAAGATCATTAAGACATTTTATTTATTTATCATCAGCCAAATTTATACCAATGTTTAAATGTTTAATGTTTAATGTCAAAAAGACTATGTTTATGTGTAAGTGCAACTAGTAAGTGGTATACATCTGTATTATTTGAAGATAACACTTCTGCAATTTTCAACTGTTTGAAGCGCCAAGCGCGTATGTTTGCTAGTTTTCGATGATTTTACGCACAAGTAATCAAGTATACATCGTATAACGTATTTATTGAGAAAAGTATTGGAATTAATAATTCATTGGTTTAAATTTAATTAAAATAACGACCAAAAACCTACTTTACAAAATCAATTGTCGATACTTGATAGTGATATTAATAATAATAATGTTGGTAATGCGCGACAAAAGTCGTGTACATAGAGAAATCATAGTTTCAGTTTTATTAATAATTTCAATGATGTTCTCACCGTTACGAAACGTTTTTTGTACTATTTGTTTTATCTATTATACATTTTTACATTGTGTTATCTTAATCACTATTTTAAATATATTTAAATATATTATATATATTAAATCGAGATCTTAATGCGGAACTATCACAAAATTATTATTTTTGTTGCTAAAATGCTAATAGCAGTTTGCCAGAATTGTAATATTCTAAGTTAAAAAATTTTAAAAAATATTTTATAATCCATTATGCCCATGTGTTGTATACTATTTTGCGAGGCATGAGCGCAACACTCACTTTTGGAAACTTCTGATTTTGCTGATGCCATTGCATGTAGATAGATTGCTAAAAAATATTTGAAAAATTATTTTCAATATAAAAATACTATACTCAGTAACATTTCCATTGAAGGTATAATTATTAGTATACAAATACCAGATGAATAAAATAATATTAAGTTTCAAACCATAAAGACTAGAATAAAGAGACCAAACTCCGTTTATGATAACGACCCGAAAAGAGTCGCACGATCCGGCCTCTAACAAGCAACATAATGTAACTTCTCTATCCTACTCTCGTGCACGATTCACCACTTTTCATCTCACATTGTGTAAGTTTCCCTAGGGACATCGTTTCGCTCTCATGCCTTGACAAGAACTGTATTTAAACTTACCGCGTCAACCGTCCGAACTACTACGTTGCCTTGTATAATCGCTAGTTGTGCAATGCTCAATTTGAAATCGTGCGTTTGACCTCGTCTGCGATATTGTAAATAACTTGTGTTATAACTTATTAGTATATTTTAATTTTTTTCCATGAACAATCAAAACTCAAACGAATTAGTGAATATCATGAAATTATACCTATGATAACTCATATTTGTGGCGTGAGGGTGACACAATTATTATTACCATATAACACTAAAGAAGCGACACTCTCGGGCGGCCAATGTTAATGTGCTTAGAATTCTTAATGGCCTTGAAATAGTTTGTAACTTCTTGTCTTACCGCCAAGCTTACAACATCATTCTTGTTATTACGACTAATCATACAATAAATGGTACCGCGAAAAAATAACCCCGGAAAAAATACAATACAATTTCAATAATATAATAATAATTTAAAACAAATTTTCAATTTTTTCAGTCACGGTAAATAATAATATTAAAAAATGTATATAATATATATAATATTTATATCTATTTTATATTCGTTTTCTCAAATTAAAGGATATTGTTTTTCAAAAACATGTCTACTTCAATTTCGTTTGAATTTAACCGTTCACACAAGGTTTTTAAACTCTTTTCAGCGGTTTTTGATTTAGAACATTTAGTTTTGGACTCACCTACAGTTTGCAAAGCAAGTTATCGTAGGTAATCAATAATTTATCATTTGAATCTAAAATTAACGTTATTTGTGGGAATATAACAAATGTACGTGGTACCGCAAAAAAATAACCCCGGAAATTTAGACCCCGAAAAAATAACCCCGTGAAAAAATAACCACGGAAAAAAACCCCATATGAAATTATGAGACAATATGTATAACATACCTATTACCTACGTACAATTGTTATATTCCCACAAATAACGTTAATTTTAGATTCAAATGATAAATTATTGATTACCTACGATAACTTGCTTTGCAAACTGTAGGTGAGTCCAAAACTAAATGTTCTAAATCAAAATATCTGTATACCTTTGTTCACCGTTGTATACCCTTGAGTTTAACTCAACAGACTACAGAGTATATTATGTAAATACATAAAATATTTATTATCAAAGGTTTTAAACAATTATTAACTGATTAATTTACCATTGTCTTTAGCATTAGGCATTCAATTTTAAATAGTGAATACTAAATAGTAATTACATTTAAGTGATTACAATTAAAGGTTTATGTAATATGACACCAAACTACTATTAATATTTATATTGATTTAAAAACTAATTACCTACTACGACATTGCAAAAAAGAACACGTCTATTCATTCATTTATATTTTTTTACATTGAATTTTCCCACATATTTTAAAATTACAGTAATTTGTAGGTTGTTGGTACATCTATTTCAGAGTCATAGTGCATGATTGGATCTTAGCAGGAAAACATTTTTTGGATCTGTATATGAAATTGCCTTTAATGGCCAATTTTTTTTTAGTTTTTTTTTAATTAAAAAACTGTTATGATAAGAGATACATTGCTGAAGTTATTAGATTATTTTCATAATAATATAATATAATATTTTAAATTTTAATTAGGAATACAGACATGACCATGTGTGTTTCTATTGTACACTAATACTACTATACTATTTTATAGTGGTTGTGACCGTTCGACAATTTGCCTAGACAAATTGCTCGTCGAACGTCATGTGGTCGCCCGTTTGACAAGGTCGCCAACCACGAACCGAGGCCCAAAAGACCGGAGCATCGTGGATTTTGTATATGTATAATAAATGATCACGAAATGTAAAAAAGAATCTATTGTTTTTATTGATTTTTTTGTGTTGAAATTATTTTGACGCCGAGAAAGCCGAACGGCATAAAACTCGGACAAAGAAAAAGTATAATGTATATTTTGACAGTCGTCATACATATGACTATGCCACCGATTATAATAATAAATTATGAAAATGATACTACAAAACCTCGCGAATGGGCTCGGTCGCTCGTAGATGCCGAGGTATACATAACATATTTTTTCTAGGTATACATACCATTATATTTCTATATACATAAAAGGAACAAAAAAAATAATTACATACCAGCCAAAAATCCACACACCAACATAGTTAAACAAAAAAACATTCCACTCATCATCCGATCCACCGACGGTAATCCGCCGCGGAAACGATTTAGTGGATCTCACTCCATTTTTAAGCCTTACACAATATATGAAAAAAATTCGGACGCTGGCTTTTGGTTGCGTCCAGGTCGGAGGGCAAGAAGAGAAGGAAAAAAAATGCTGGGTGTGCAGTATAGTAGGTGGGCAGCGGTTATCGTCACGGCCTAGGGCTTCCTTATAACGGATAACGGCTGCGGCGACGGTTCGATAGTACAAATTCGACAAAACATTATGCGTATATATTATATATATATATATATATTATACCAAGGATATACGTGCAGTGGTAATTTGGTAGTTGATATAAATAATTAGGACAGACGTAATTTGCATTACACGTCACATGGTATTAAATTATTTTATACTTGTAAGTTGTAATATAAAAAAAATAGTTAATAATAATATAAGAAAATTAATTTGATAGGTAATTAAAAATATAATTTATTATGAATTGTAGATTTAAGATTCTTTAAGATATTGTGAATTAATTTAACATATTTACATAGGTACCTACTGATTAGTAATTAGGACTATTAAAGAAGTTTTATTTATTGGTAGATTCCAAGTAGAAGTAAAATTGTTTAATACATATAATATTTTCGTCATTTAAAATATAATAATAATACACAATTAATAATAAAAATAATAGGTACTATTACTACTATTATTATAGATTATTTTTTAACAATAATATTATTAGGAAATTAATTTTCTTTTAACACTATGAGAATGATTGTCAGATAAATTTACATTTAAAATATCACTAATTGCACAGTCTGGTAAAAATTTTATTTTTGTGTTTTAAATGAAAATCGTATCATAATTATATGTATTAAACTATTTTACTGAAAATAATATTATTGTTAAAAAATAATGTATTATTATTTTTATTATGAATTGTGTATTATTAAATGATAAATGAAGTTAATATTATAGGTATGTATTCATTTTTTTTATTTTAAATGTAGGTACAAATAAATAATACTATTATACCTAGTCCTGTTTATTTAATATAGTATCATATTGTAATGAAAATAATATTGCAGAAAAGGGGACCAACTAGGCAATTTTATGTATGAATCTGAAAAATTTATTCCTACAAAAATAAATTTGTCATAGTGCAGATTTAATGATTGTAAATATTATTTCTGGGCGTTTCGCATAATTGTGAGAGAGCTAAGCATACAATTTGGTTGTAACTTGTGATGTAAATTCAATATGGTTGAAGCAATTGCTTTTTGCTAATAATATTTATTATTTCTACTCAAATATAAAATAGAATTATGAATATGATTACCTAATACTGCAATTAATAAATTATTCAAAATCAAAAATAATTTGAATATTTTTAGTTTCTTTAGACTATAATTAATAAATTAATTCCAATTCATAAATTGTGTCATAGTTTTTTTGACAACCCCACAGATTTTTTAGATCAAACATTGTCCTCTTATAATAATAATGATGATGATGATGATAATAGTTCCAAAATTAAAATATTTTTATTATTAATTATATTTGATGTTTAATTGTCTTGATATATTATCTGTGAAAATGAATGTATCTTGTGCAAACTGTAAATACTTCTTTGCTACATTTATACAAATTGATTATTTTATTTTTGGCTTTATAGAATATATGTATTACAACTGAAGATGAAATAACCAAAAAATATGAATTAAACATGCTCCCCATACTGAGTATGACAATTATTTTTAAATAATGTTACTGTCATACTTATTTATTGATAATTTTAAATTTCTGAATTTATTTTTACTGTAGAATGTAAAAGGGAAAAATTTAGAAAGCTCTTGAATGTTAAAAAGTATGATTTACTATCACCCAAAACCTCATTTTTGGTATTCTCCGAGTTGTTCCAAAGTGTACAAATAAAATTACAAAAGCGCCCTCAAACATTTTTAAATTGTGCAAGACGCCAAGACGTTATAGTGCCACATTTAAGGTAAGTGTTGGGGTATAGTTAAATTATAATAATAGATTTTATAACTTGTGTAATAATATAATAATTAATCATAAATACATAAAAAGACTATAGATTGATGGTCAGATGTATACTGAATATGATATTTCCATGATTTTGGCCAAAGAAAAGCTATGTGAACAAGTTTTGAGCAATTTATTTTTTAAAAAAATAAGCAAAATATCAGGTATGTGGAAAATATTGAATAAATTCATTTTTATTATTGCTCATATTATAAGGTATATAATATATGTATAAATACTGTCATACATTTTACTAGAAAAAAAAGAAATGTCTTCCAAGGAAATTAAGGTTGGAAAAAATGGAACAATACAAATACATAGATGGGCATCACTGGAGGAATTGCCAGGAGAAGAATTTTTTTAATTAGCTACACATAATTTAATAAACTTATAGCAAACACAAAATGCTTCAAACGCTTTTAATAGAAGAAACACAAAGTGGACATGATAAGGTGAGTATTCATTTACATAGAATAGTATTTAAAATTTATTCTAAATTCATAGTAGATAATTCACCGAATTTTATTTTGTTTTCATATCAATTAAGTAAGGTACATACAGTAGTAATTGTAATATTTATGTTATTTTTCCATTAAAAAAAAATAATTTGTTACATATTATGGAATATACTTAATATACTTCATATACAAATACATGATCAGAATACCCAGTCCTGGAGTTATTAAAATCTAAAATAGATAGTTTATGCTTGTAGATACTTTTGAAATATAAGATTGTCAAATCTCTGACATGACTTAGTTGTAAAAAAACTTTTAACATAAATAATTTTCTTTCTGTAAAATTCTAAATCCAGATATATCACTCTGCATTAAATAGTGGTCAGGATCAATCACTCTCTCACAATGTTTAATCTTGTGTGGAAGAGGATGGAAATTATCTAATGCTCTGGAGTTTAGAAAGTAGGTAATATCTCAATATTTTTTTAACAATCAATATTTTGGATAAAATCATTTGGCTCTTAATAATAACTAGTAAGTTTAAAAAAAAAATGATTTATTTTTATCCATTATTATTTGGAAATAAATGTTTGTATTATTGTGGTCCCTAGACAATTAATATTTCATTCTTGAGTAGAATATATTACAATGCGTTCTAGGCAACATTATAATATTGAAGTTGAATAAATATAAATGTTTGTATTTTGTAAATTATAATTAGTATCATTATTTCTTATATAATATTGTTTTTGATTTGTTTGAATTAAGTATATATTTATTAGTACATACTAGGTATCCTAAAATAATGTTACACAAATTATCTTAGGGCTCCTATTATTGAGAACTTAAATAATGAGCTACAAAAATATTAATTTTTTTATTCATTATTATAATTAGAAATTCAATTTAGTATTCTAGTTTTATATTACAGCTTACTAATATTTCATCTTTAAGTGGAATATATTATTATACTGCGTAATAGACAAATTATCGAGAGTCGACTGTACTTATTATATGAATCTAGTTTAAATGTCAAAATGAGAACAAACCGATAGAATTAAATAAACAATAAAGGTCATAAATAATTAACGACTCATAATAATTATAGTGTAATTTATAATATTACAGTAAATAATTATATAAAATGTATTCATTAATACGGACGAAAAGACAGTTTTCGTTTAGAATAGTTTTTCATATGCAACGAATAACGGCGATGTTGGATCTTAATATTTTTTTTAATATTTTTTCCTGACATAATCATAACGAAACATTAAATAACAATAAACTTGGAATTGTATGCTCTAAAAAATGTATATTATTAAAATATTGTACACATCATAAAATCGTAAAATGTAATGTTTTCGGTAAACATGTATTCAGCCCACTATAGATATCTATATATTATATTACCTTAAATCAATACATAAATATATCTATTATAAAATAAACTTAGTGGTACACAACAAAGTTGGGAATTAACTAGGAAGTTGTATGGCTATTTAATTTTCTAGCTATCGAACGTTTGAGAACGTTATACCTTTTTGGCTGAACGATTGAGAACATTTAATAAAATAATAAACATTTAATTATGAACTTACCGTTGATCCGAAAAAACGCAACAAAGAATTTAATTGAGAATGAATTTATAGGAAACGTTGCTATATAATTTATTTGGCTATTGAAAGATTCAGCAGTAGGTATATACATAAAATAAATATTCTTGAAAAAAGTCATAAACTTTATTTTAATCTTATACAAATATATGAGCCCCCAATATGTTGTATCTCCTTGTGTAAACTAATTAAAAATATGTAGAACTTATACAAATGTGTAATATATTATGTATAAATTATTTGATGCATATTGAATGACCAATGAGTTACCTATAAATCAGTTATGGCGGGATAGCGGGAGCCAACATACTCAAAAGATTTTAATAAATTACTAGGACTTTTATTTCTCATATACCACATGTATTTATTATGAATATTGAGTATAATTTCCTTTTATTTTGTTGGAATTTCTTTTTCATGATTCTGTTATATTGTAGCTATTTTCAATATTGTTTCGGATTGAGTTTTGACTAGAATTTTTTATGACCACATCTATTGTTCGACTAGGCTGTAAAATTGGCTGTTGAATATTCTGTGCAAGCTTTCTGCGGCATTAGTAGCGCTAAAGAGTTATGAACTGTTGTAATTACTAATTTTCATGCATTCGTTTATTTGAAAATTAACTGGGATTTTCCAAAGGTTTCATTGTCCAGAATTTCGTATTGAACGAACAGCCAGGCTGTATGTAATTGTTTAAAACATAATCCGAAAAATATGACCAACTTTTTCATTAGGACAAACAGTTATTAATTCTACAAATGCATCTTAAACTTCGTCATGATTTACAAATGAAAGACCAAAAAACATCTTTAGCCAATTTCCTGGGGCATCATCAGAATTGTTGTATGCATTTCGAAGTTTACTTTTACTATTTATCTAAAAAAAATCAATGTTTCAATTTAAACGATTTATTTACCAACCTATTTTTTATCGCTATCCTTTTTGAGGTTTGCATTTTTAAATATTATTTTAATAAATAATATACTTAAATATTAACCTATATTCAAGAAGGATAAAACAATAAGCTACTACTATAATTTATTTTTAAGTTACCTTTCGCCACCATGCTTGTCCTAGATGGAATCTACAACCGATAATTTTAATATCTGTGAACATTTTTTTCGCTGCTTTAAAGGTTAGGGTTAGGTTCAAAGCCCAAGTGGAAATTAGTAATACCTAGTTAACACTCTGTTTTGTGTAATAGTAGTTAAACTGTTTAACTTAAACATATGAACAGTTGATTGTCAGGTACGTGAATAAATTTTTGACCTTCACACATTAAACTGTTTTCGTTTTGATTTTCCTTAAGTTGAGTGAATGCTTCATAAAATGATTTTGGATATTGTGGGTTATATATTTTTCTTTTGGTGTACGTAGTTTTCTTAGTTTTCTAATGTCTTTATGGCACAGAGTCGAATTATTGTCTGTTGAAAGTTATGTGCGTATTGTCTTATTCGGATATGTTGAAATGTACTCTACGGATTTCGTTGGCAGTTTTCACTTTTAACTTGATGTTCTATAGTGTAGTCAGGCATATCAGAATGATTATGCTTACCAAATCTTTGAATCAATGTTTTTTTTTGAGTCTGTTAGAATAGTTGCAGTACATTTATTGTTTGAATACTTCCATTTCATATGTGTATCTTTACTATTTCGAACACAACGATATTTATTACAATCTAATAACACTAGATCTTTACCTCGTTCACTGCGTATAATTTTTATTTCGTTATTTTCCATTAGTTGACGAATAATTATATGCTACATAATATGTATAAAAACTGACGAATACTTCGTTGACGTTAATGGGACGACCGCAACTCTCTCGTATCTGGTATTTAAGTTACTATACATCCAGTAAATTCAGTAAAGTTCCGATCCTAAATATCAACAGATTATCATGCTCAAATTGTCATTTGATTAAATTTGGCAACATTTTAAAAATAAATCGAGCGTTCTCAACTAAGTTGCTGAAAACGGCATTCTATATCGTATTTTACCGAATTGTCTAATCAACTTATGAAATAAACTAATTTAATTGACAGTTGAAATAATTAGATTTCTTCAGTTTATTTAAAAATAATCCATCAAGTTATAAATGTTTGTAATTATTTCGTTTGTATGGTTTTCTAAGTAATTATTAAAATAGAAATAAAAATAATCCAATACTTAAGTATTGTAAAAATGTCTGTTATTTTTCTTAATACTATTTTCGTGTGTATTTATAGGTATATTTTAGTTGATTAGATAGGCATTATATTATTTGACCTTTAATTACCATTTGATATAAAAACATTAATATATTCTGTTGCATTATTAATTGAGATGTGAAAAAAAATAGATTAAGTATTTTTAAACTGAGCTAAGTTAATGTTTTTTCCCCATATTAACTTTTAATTTATCGAGTTAAATTTATGATTTGTTAACTGTTAACATCTAACTTATTTATTTTTTGTTCTTTTATCTTAAGAAGACGCTCCACCCACATGTGTTGTCATGTGTTCGTCTTCCTCGGGAGAACCGAGAGCTACAGTTATAACTAAGTAACGACATTTTCACTGCATAAAAAGAAGACTTGGGCACACTAAAATGTCGTTTTCATGATATCGGAACTACAAAAAAGTTATTCAAGTTTGAAAAACACAAAAATAAAGGATTTTGAAATGATAAGTGATATAAAACAACTAAAATCTATACTTGTATATTCAGAGTCTGAGTTGGGTTGCCTATCCAAACGCTAGTAGGCGCTAAATAGCACTCCGTGCATATAATTTGTCTTGGTTCCACCTACTGTTGTTTTTTCGATCAGCCCTCCGTGTCAGGCACATACCAATTGTTTAATGTTATTTATCGTTACAATATATTATGGTGTTATAGGTGTAATTTTTGCCTACTATCGTTTCGATTAGGTACTATATAAATATAATAATATTTAATACATCATTATACGCTTATTGTACTTAATAGAATACCAATACTGTGTTCTTTTTATCTAAAAACAAATAAACCTGTATTACGAATGTAAACATCGGTAAGTATTCATTTTTTATTGGTTCGCAGTGAAAATATGAAAATTGAAGAATTTTTTCAGACAGCTGATGATATTCGTTATACAGAATATTATAATATATTACATAATATCTAATGTTTGGCTCATTAACTTAAATTAAAATGTTCACAACTCACGGCTGACCACGAAACTTGCAGTATACCTTCCCATATATTTTCTTCTTTTTGTTCCCTAATCACTTAACAGGTTTTTAAATGATGCAATACAAGTAGTACTTACTCATATGACTGACTTTTTCCGGGGAAGAAATTCACTAACTCTGGGTCTTTGCATAATCGCAGGACACACGTAGTTTTGCATCCATCTAACCATCTAGAAATTGTAGGTATATAATGTTAATCCCTAAATAAAAAATCGGAGAAACTCTATATTATATAGCATTCCTTCGATAAACCTCTATCAGAAAGTTATAATATTTGTGGCCACAGCTGTAAAAATAAAAAAAAGTGTTCACAGTATTATATTGTGTGTTATTGTATGATACCTATAGGTAGACATAGACCATTAGCAATAAGACATTTGTGTGTATAGAAGCTAAAGTCGAGAGCGTCTTACATATAGGTTATGTTAACCCTATATATATGTAAACTGCGGGCGGTCGGGTATTTCGGGTGTGATTTAAAAATAACACAAAACATAAAATATTACTCTTAAAAGCCAACAACAATGTGTGCGAAGTATATTATTATAGGTCCATTGTTAATAGGATCCATTATATATAAATAAAAACGTGTCGTTTCCTGGAGTTCTGTACATCCGGGTCGAATAGTAAGCGGATATATATATATATATATATAGAATTGCCACTTGTCTTGTCACCCATCGGAATTTGGACTTGTATTAATATCAGTATTCTTTAACACAATCTAAACAATAACAATGTTGTATTATCGTTATATTTCCTTTATTTGAATTCTAAATTAGACTGCAAATTTTATTTTTTAGAAAAATATTGAAAGTAAAAACGTTTATTTAAGAGGACGTTACACAGACATTCGTTTTCATCGTAGTCTTACAAGTGCTTAAAATACCATATTTAGGCTCAGCAGATTACGTTTAGCTCCTTTCATAAAAACTAGAGCGAAGTGAATCGCCCTGATGCCTATGAAAATTCACGATAAGCTTGTAAATGGCTAATAAGCTGCATTTGTATGTGGGTTTTTTTATTATAGTTCAACTTTCACCAAGATTTGAGTATCTAATTTAGCTAAAATTAAAAACGTTCATAACTCACTTAAAAAATAAATGATCGTCAAAACTCCACATACAAACACAGATAATGTTTTTACCATTAAGTCTCATTATAGGTTGATTCGATCTAATTTTTAAGCTAACGAAGCTGAAATTAATCTGCTGATCGTTAATTTGCCATATTACGCACTTGTAAGATGGAGACAACAAATATCCGTGTATAGCGTCCTCCTAAGTCGAGCACTTCATATTTTACAATTTATTTTTAAAATATAAATATTGATTATTGAGTAAACTAACTTGAAACGAACCAAATAGTATTTATTCCGAAATATTCTTTTTGGGAATTTTCAGACATGCTTAAGTATATTGGTTATATTACACCTATGTACAGGTACACAAGTTGGTAGACATCGGTCGGCGTCAGTGACAATATAATACAATAAGATTAACGATACATTGTTGAGTATAACAATAGAGAGGGCTGTTATAATATTACCAATATATCTATTTATATTTTTTTTTTTGTTTGTTGTGGTATCGAGGACCAGAGGGGTGACCGCGTTAGCATTACTTCCCCTCAAACCTATTTATATTATAATACAGCGGCACACTGGCACCACATCGGTCCACAATACCTACTATGTTACATAGGTGATCAAAATGCTTGGCCTTTCGGGGGCCACGTGTGGTAAACCTAACATATTATAGGTACACAACCAAATTGCTGTATAGTCATAATATTTCGGTTATAAGTGAGAGATGCGAGGTAGGTTTATTGTTCAACGTGTGCGTCGCGAGTATTTTACTGCAGGTAGAAATCCTGACACAGAAGATTAAAAAAAATAACGATGATCAGCTACCCTACATCGCCCCCCGCCCGGTCATGCTCTTCACGCGACTCGCGGAGTACATTGTATATTATGACACGACGGCGGGAGTGGCGGGACACAAGTGCGGCGTTCTCTCGAGTGTTGAGCCACAATATAAGGTCACGGGCCAACGCACAACGACAGCGTGCGAGCAAAAAATAACGAGCGATCGGCGTAAACACGGCACTTACACTTAGGAGGACGCTACCTATGTATATTTTGTTGTCTCACACACGTATGTCATAAAACTTTTTCGTTCACTAGTTTCAATAGTGTGATGTTATTTTTGTTATTAGAGTAAATTGACCTATTATAAAAGTATTAGGTAAAAACTTATCTATGCTTAGATTAGCCTCTACGGATTTTTGGACTTTTCAAGCGAGATATGACCTAACCTAACCTGGGTAGCATCCTCTCAAAGACGGCCGCGTCTGTCGCACGATCGGCTCATGGAGAAGTCGCTTTTTTCAATTAGAATTTACAAGGCTTGTATAAAAGACAATTTCATGGCGGCCAGATGTACCATAACTCCTCCACAATCTTCTCTGTCAACTAAAAATTCGTCTGTGAATCATAAACTCATTAGCATATTGTCCTTAAATCATCTGAATTATTATTATTGTTATTGTTATTGGTAAATTTTATATTATTTACTGTCTTTCATTCTCGGTTGTGAATTATTATCATTTATCCATTTATCATATTTTAATTTTTTGTCCGGGTGGTAATTGTTCCATTTTTGGGGAAGAGGGGGGGGGTGGAACTCCCTAGATTCCTATGCGGCACGAACATCATTTTTTCGTTGTAGGTAGATACTATTATTTGTCAGCAAATGGAGCCACATACTACATACATGTCAGTAACAGAAAAATAATTACGTACAAACTGCAAATCCAGAAGTCAAGTGAGTTTTCTTTCTTTTTGTTTTCAACTACAGTAGAAGCCGCTTATTAGAAACACTTTGGGACCAAAGTGAAATGTGTCAACTAACCGATTGTTTCTAATAAGCGATTGGTTTGATTTGTACCCTGAAAAAAAAATGAAAAATGAATGTATAATTTAAAAAAAGTACATATTTTGTAAAAATGTATACATTTTTGGAAGCATGTCGTATGAGTTTAATAACTCGTACTTCTGTTTAGAACTTATATCTTGGCGTTTAGACATTTTTAGATTTAGATTTTTAGAATAACAAAACACTTAAATCACCTTTACGTACGCACGCCGAAGCTGAACTAACGATACGTATTGGAAAAAGCATTCTTATACATCGTATAGAATGGCTGTGGGTGAGTTGCGGCCCGACTCGTCGTTTCCGGTGTTGGAGACCGGTGAATTCCGGCCCGATAATATATTAGGTATAGGTTAGTTGTGGCCCGAGTAATTATCATTATCTTTGTACCTTACCTATATAATATATATATACCTTTTACCAAGGCTGGTCAGGGTAACGATTTTTTTTAACTCGATAAGTTAAATTATTTTAAAATAATAAAGTTAAGTTAAGTTAAAAGTTACTCATATTTTTTCGCGTTTAACTCGTTAAGATAAACGTTAATTTAAAAAAAATAAGTTTTAAGTTTTGCCAAAACAATAGTCAAATTTTTATTTATATAACAACATTTTTTTATTAATATATGAATATTTTTATTTTTTAAAAAATTATTTTCATTATATTCTACTACCTATATTCTTAAAACAGTTATAACATAAAAAATTTTTATTAACATATGAATACTTTTATTTTTTGACATTATTATGATTATTGTATTATACCAATACTTTTATTTTTTTTAAGACAAATATTAATGTAAGTACGACAATTTATACTAGAAAATACGTAATATTGTGATGTTTATATACTATATATGGACATATAGTATATAATATATATATGTAATATATATATTAATGTATGCTATAGACAGCAAAAATAAGATTAAATTATATTGGTTTTCGCAAGGATAAATGGTGAATATGTCAAAATTGTCAACTGACCTCCCAATTGTTTCAAATAACCGATGTGATGTTTCAATAATCCGATTTATTTTCAATGTTCTAATATACGGCAGGTCCATCCCTAGCTGTACATTTTGTTTCAATAACGCGATTATATCAATCATCAGTGTTTCTAATAAGCGGCTTCTACTGTATTAACTAACATTACCTCCGATACAATCGACGTTGAGCATCGAATGCTGGTTGTTATGTAGTTCATCACTCGTGTAATCACCCCAAATGCATGTCCGCGTAAAGTTACATTCACAGAGAATTATCTGGTATTAATGGTATTATTGTATCGTGTTTTTCAAATTCCGATACAATTTATCATTTTTATTAATACATATTTAGCACAAACTATTAAATATAACAATATATTTTAGTAAAATATTTTTGTTTATAACAATTTTGTTTAAAAAAAAATAAGAGGATATTTTTAAATCATATTAATTGTACTATTATAAGCTCATAAGTGCATTAAATTCCGAGTCTTTGTAATTAATATGTTGTGGATCATTCAAATTCAAAAATGTTCCAAAATGAGTCATACCATAGGTTAGGTTAGCGTATAGCCTGGTGGCTGGTCTACGAAATAGAAGGCAGATACTAGGTAACTATTTTGGCCTACTATTGCTAACTGTAACCTTTTGGAATATTAAGAATTAAATTATATACTATAGTAGTTACTATATTATATTTTTAAGTAAAGACCGAAAATTTATGTTTTACATATTTTTACTGAGAATATCTCCAATTGAATACACTTTCTCGACGATTAATTTTTCTATGAACTGATATATAACATTTTTGGAGCATAAAAAAGCATATTTCATCGTTTAAGAACATTTTGTGAAAAATAATATGTCTTAAGAATAAATTGCCATATTGCGTTGAATTTGCCTATATAGCTGTGTATATTGTATGATTGTATTTTATAGACCATCAATAATGAGACGTTTGAGTGTAGAAGTGAGTCGAGGAACCAATTGCGCCTAAAACCAAATTTGTATTTTAGGGTCAATATACCAATGGTTGATACATAAGTTGCCTCACCAAAAAAATACTACCAAAATCGCCACTACATATGGTAACCTAACCCAATCTAACCTATAATTATAAATTGAGTCACAATGAAGTGGCGGGTTATGAATATTGAGTGGCAGGTTATGACAGGAGTCAACCTTCGGAGACACAATTACAATCCCCCTACGATCAATTCTACAAGAAAGAATTATGACAATTGACAATACGAGATGAGTTTACTACTAAGAAAGGGGCAGATAGTGAACGCACACAGACACGACATACCACAGTATATATTACGATAAACAATGACACTGATAAATGATATGAGAATAATCACATATTATAATAATATATCACTAGTAATATTATTATTGTTTAAAAACTACGCAGTACTTTATCGAATATAATATGCAGTGGCGCAGTATACACACTCACAAAAGAGCTGGAGTCGGGAAAAGTAAAGGATAGCATGTCTAGCTACGAGTTTATACATATACATATTATACATATATACATATGTAGGAGTGTCAGCGGAGTGTTTAGGAATTATTTAAGGGATGGGATAAGAGTTTAAGACATTGAATCACTTTTATGGAAGGTACCCAGAGGTGGACTTTATCTTTTTTAGGGCCATCGGCACTAAAAATTCGCCACCTCCATAATTGGTGAACAAGTTAGCCTCCAAGTAACCCATTCCAAAATACTCTAAATATTGACAAACAATAGTACCTACCTAAATATATTTGAATTTGTAGAAGAGTAGAAAATGTCAGTGGATGTCAACCAAATGTTAATGAAAACCTACTATGATAATTGATAATTTTTGTGAATTATGAACCATCATTAATACAATATTGGAAGATATTATACAGACCGGACAATTAATGAAAAATAATATAATATTTATTACCAGCTCAAGTTTTTGATTAGTAAATGTTAACTATCGTACAAGGTGGTTCATAAGATGACAGAAATACCCCTAAAATTGTCAAATTAGTAATAAAGTGTTGTATAGTATTTTTAACCTGACTCGTGGCTAACTATACCAGCGCAATATTCTAAGTGTTAAATGTAGTATTATCAAAAACTGTTTTCCTTACAATAATGTACAATACACAACTTGTGGATTATTTTTACGAATTTATTATTTCTATAAATTATAATGAATCAAAATAGATATACCATATTCATATACATTAAAATAATATAGATAGGAATCACATATAATATGATATGATATATAATGTTATATAACTGTTATATAGGCCATGGGGTGGGATGAACAAAATTAGTTTACATAAATAAGAGGTTGCAGTAGATGCTTTAATTAAAATTATAATTAATAAAGATCGATTTTAATCAACTGTCCAGCTATATAATGATTTTGGTGTTTTAAATAGAAATAGAAATGAATTTGGAATGGTTATAAAATATAGGTAAATTATGAAAAATAATTCATGAAAGATTATTATAAAGAAACATATACAATATAATATTTAACAAACTCGCATCTACCATTGTTTTAGACTTCGAAACAATAAGTATTATGTGGGTTAAACATAAAGAACCATATCATATTATTTTAATTTAATTTAATTCGGATATGTCCACTGAGCCCATGAAAAATTACTATCGAGGAACACAGTTTAAGAAGTGAAACAGCTGCTGTATTGTGTGCCTACACGAAATTCTACATATTGAATACCAACTCACACAGTAATCATTATTTTTGAGTAGATTTCATTGATAATTTTTATTAGATCTAAAATAGTAAAAAATTATTATAAAAAATCAACTTCGCTTTTTATGGTGCATTGGTGCTGGCAGTCCATCAAAAACTTCACCAATATGTATACCTAATTATATCTCTTATTATTTTTTAAACAAATAGCTACTAACAACCACTAGCCAGTACACCTTAAATTCAAAAACCTAACTATGCCAGTTTAGTACTAAGTTTAAAATAAATAAAGTAACATTTATACATAAATGTGTATAAATATATAATCAATTAATTACAATCAATTATGTAATACAATTCGATAATAAAATAAATTGTGATTTTGGTTTTTTTTCCAATAATATCTGGTTTTTATATTACAAATTTGTTATTTTCGATTGTACAGACTGCTGGTTGCGGAGTTTCAGTGGCACCGGTGCTATAATAGTGAGATTGAGGTACCTACATTTTTATTATTTATATCTATATATCTATCTACTATATCTATGTCTATATCTATTCTATATCTATATCTATGTCTATATCTATTCTATATCTATATCTATATCTAGATCTAAATCTATATCTATAGACTATATTTATATCTATATAGTACATCTATACTTACTACTATATAATATGAAGTCGCTTTCTTTTGTTCGGGATAAACTCCCAAACTACTTATTCAATCGTCGTGCAGTTTTTTTAAAATTAAAGAGGACATCACTGAGAAAGTTTTAGGCATAAATTTAGTCCGATAAAGTTAATAAATAATTAGTTATTATTAATTAAAATAAACGTGTACTTAAATTGTATACCTATAACTTTTCAGTGCCGGATTTAACCATTGTGCCGCTTTAAGCACTAAATAATTTGCCGCCTTTTAATATAAATATTTTTCTAGTCTAAAAATGTTATTAGAGCATACAATTATAGTTTTTTATTTTTTACTTAAAATTTTAATGATGAATAATAAAAACATACAACTCTACGATTATGAAATTGGAAAACATAAAATATAAATATTACCACAATCCCGTTAATCTAAAAACATTTTATAATTAGTTTCATTTTATTTTAGTTCTAGTTAGGTACCTACATATTATAGTAAAAATGTAATATTAAAAATTATTTGCCGCCCTTTAGAAATTGCCACCCTAAGCACTAGCTTATATTGTTTACTGGGAAATACGGCACTGAACCTTTTTAGTAAGAAATAGTCGCTGGCTCAAAATAAATAACAATCAAACTCGACAACCACAGATGCTTCTAGGCAGGTCGGTATCGACGTGGAATAATAAACAATTAATAAAATTATTTAGTTAAGCAAAAAAAAACATGATTAATTTTATCTGAATATCCAAGCGAATGTGATATATTAGTTATTGGTAAAAAATAACAAGTAACTAATAACTAATCCAATAATCACACATTTCCTATAAAGATCGCTGAGTTGTATTTATAGCCGCTCATCGGCGTATCCACAGTCAAAATAAAAAATAAAATAAAAATAAAAAATATTATTCATATAGAGTATACACCTAGCGTGAGGTACGATAATAATAATATAATATAATATCTTACCTGATTATATACTGAAATAGTATAATATACTAAATAGATACAGTAGGTTTAAAAGAAAAAACATTGTATACTATTGACGATAGCCAATGAGGGTAAATAATAATAATAATGATAATAATACAAAAAAACCTAGCGATGGGGCCTGGATGCTCGTAAACGTAGAGGTTCACATCACATAATATGTATGTAATAAAAATAAAAATGTAAGTATGAACCAGATTTATACATTACCACAAATAAAGAAAAAAATTTACAAATCAACGTCATCCATCATTTGATGTTTTATTTGTCGGTGGACCTTACTCCACGTTTGTGTGTTTACATAATATAAAATAAAATTTGTGAGACAACTTGTGGTCGGTCGCTGAAGACATCCGACCATAGCAAATAATTACCCATAGACTTTATACTCGTTGACGGAGCATAAAAAAAGGTTCCGCTGTGATCGTGTTGTTCCACACTTTTGGAGATATGAGTAAACCACATCAGCTTGTGCATAGTTTACAACAAAAACAGCATAAATACGTAATTATCGTATTAATACATCATTCAAGAATATCTCTTTCAAGTTTCCAAAGAATTAAACGAATTATGAATAACCTTGGATTAAGTATTACTATACTAACTCGTCTGGTTTTTGATTTTCTTTACATTTTCGTTAGGTACCTACGTATGTTGACTTGTTATGATAAATGATAATACCTACGTCAATGCAACGCGATTCGGCGTGGTCACCGGTGCACCTAACACCGCCGGCAAGGCATGCTCCGTCTATGAGTAATATATTAGTAATATTCAATTATTTATTCAATCCAAGAATTAATTTTATTCCGTATCCGGCCTATCTGGGAGATCCCGTATTAGGTATTATTTTAAAACTTAATAAGAAGGTATTAATAGAATAACTTAATTACCAATAGCTAATAATAGTGATACTCTGATAATATTGTACTATACTATCTGTACTATGGTCGAAATTTATACCATTCAAGTTATTCAACTATTGTGTTCGGTGTTCAGTTTGCTCAGATTTGTTCAGTTGTCACTCGTCAGTGTTTGTCTAATTGTTGTCATATGTTTAATATTTATATTTTATACTAATATACTTATAGTTTTAACGTGCATACGTTTTCTTTATATTAGTTTAACCCATTTAATAAAATAAATATAATTATACAATACCTACTTAAAACTCAGAATAAGGGAATTATATCCCCAAAAAAAGGTCATAGTCATATACTTTTAAATTGCGGCCTGTGGACTTTTAAAACAGGTATCTAAATGCTTTTAAATTTTAAATAACGATAAACGCAAAAGTAGAACAACGTTTAAATTTTGAATAACGATAAACTCAAAATCTGTATAACGTTTTGATTGTAAATAACGCAAAACAAAATTTTTTTTTTAAAATGCAAGCCCTGATTACATATTATATATATTGTAGGTACCTATACTAATATAATGTTTTTGTAATCATCTATATACACGTCAGCAGCCGCCGAAAACGAGGAGTAACGATGATTGCCAACCGACGGCGACCAATCAAAACGCACCTGGCATTAAACTGAGGCTCCACTGTCCAGTCAGTTCCAGCAGCTATTCAGTAGTCAGTACCTACCCGTTCACGAGACTCAGCGCACTTAAATAATATTATATACTTACACTAGACTCCGAGATACGTATTATTTATTTATTATTGAAGTTTTATGAGTCTTAGCTTTTAGTGATTAGTAGCGATTTTATTCATATAAAGAACTGGTAACAATTTAAAAAATATTAGTCTAAATTTTTAAAATAAGTTATCTTTGACTTAATGTTAAATAATTTTCAGAGGTTACCTATAGAAAATCAAAGTGTGATCGTCTTAGTCAAGGTGCTCAAAGAGATCAATCGCTTTTAGTTAAGACAACTTGGTATACACATAGGTAAGTATTTACCTTAGTTAAACATTTTTAATTTATTTGTATAAAGGGTTAATATAAAATAATTATATTTTCTAAATTACTAAGCATATTTAAATATGAATTAAAGTATTAATTTATGGGAAAACGGACATTTTGGTAATGACTAATGACCTATGAACCTCCTATAATTATGGACTATGATCTTGGTGAAACTTGGGAGTATTTAAATTTATATAAAATGTTCAGATAATAATAATTTTATATTATAGTATTTATTTAATAATTATGACAGTGAGAGATCCTGGAGCACATTTAGCTTAGCAACCTATTCCAACAACTGCAAAAACCACTTTCCAGATTTACTCCACCAACTATGATGCCTTTAAGAGATTTTTCGATTACTCAAGGAGATAATATTACTGACAAGAGAGCACTATCTGAACATGATGAGTACAAGTTGCAGATTCAAAGAAACCAACTAACTAATTTTTTTATTGTACATAAAAATGAGGAATGGTAATTATATAAATATACTATACTTAGAGCAATATTGCAAAATACACTTTTTAAAAGTATTCAAGCACATAAACAAATATTTATTTTGAATAATATTTGAATACTCAGTTAAAAAAAGTATTTGAGTACAAAAAAAGATGTTTTCAGGTACATTTTTTTTACTTACTAAATCAACTGAACTCATTTTCAGCGTTTTACAGTGTATCTTAAATATTTGGAGTAACTAAAAAATACCCATCTGGTTTTTTGTCAAAATATTATAATTTTCGTTTGAGTATATTAACAATAAAAAAATATTTTATTATAAATTCTAAATTTTTTTATTTTTTTTATTTTACATGATAAAAATTAATTTTAAAATAGAATATATTATATATATATATACTAAAAAAATTAAGAATTTAAGTTAATCATAAATACTTTGAAAATTTATTTAAAACAGTTAAGTACAGTAGAAACTCGATTAACCGTCAGTGTTCGGACTGGGACAATGACGGTTAACAGAAATCATAGATATATAAAACATATATATATATATATATATATCTATGACAGAAATACAATAATACAAAACAATTTTTCAATAAACCATATATTTTACAATGTAATTTTCAGACAAAAATAATAAATATAATAATAATAATAAATAATAATGAATAATAAATACAAATAATATATAATACATATTATGTGATAACATAAGAATATACCATTCTATAAAATATTTAACAAAATAATCCGTCATCTTCTGTTTTTTTGATTCACGAGCTTTTTGAGCGGCCATGTTTCATATTTTACGAAGAAGTAAGACCTGCTTTGCATTTTCCTCCTCTTGTACCTTAAACCAATCAATGCATTTTGATAACATTGCTTCTACTTCTGCGTGGCTAGTTCATGGTTTTAAGTCAAGCACTGAATCAACTTCTTCGTCAACGGTAGTGAAATTAAAAATAATTTGATCATCATTTAATTACCACTATTTTTATACGTATGATAGTCGTCGCGTTAGGTACCGCGACGATTTTATCGCTATCGCATTACACATAAACTTTTTTTTCGACGGATAACAGAAACTGACGGTAAATCGAGTGACGGTTAATCGAGTTTCTACTGTATTTGAGTATATAAAAAATATTTGAATACTTTTACTCATGTGTTTGACAAGACTCCCTTGTTGTTAATATATTCATATAATAAGTGTCGTAACATTTTAATTGCATAAGGTTCAAGAATAAATACCATCCTGATGATATTATAATACAAAAGAAAAATCGAGCCATAGCACTTCAAGTAAGCATTTATTTATATTTTTTATTCTAATACTTTTAACTACATTTTATTTTCTTATTTTCAGAAACGGTTAGAAGTTTTTAAAGAATTTTTTGCAAATGGTAAAATTGATTCCGTTAGTGTGGATGCTGAGAATCCAGACCCTCTAATTCGTCTACTTGATTCAGTTGTAATAAAACTTGAAGGAGGCACAGATTTTGATTTAACAGTGTTAGGTCCTACTGAGACATCAAAACTCCGAAATAAACACGAACATGGAAAAAATGAAACCAATAAAAAAACCAAGTATGAACTAGCATTTATTCATTTTACATTAATGTAAAATACAATTTTAATATTTTAACCTTTATGTTATACATAGTTTAATTGATGGTGAAAATTCTGATGGCATAGTGGATATTGACAAAAAAGATGGCAATGAAAGAAATAAAATAGACAAATTTGAAGTCAATAAAGCCGAAGGTAATTTATTAAATTTCGCTAAACTATGTTTATAACACTATCAATATTTTTTTCAAAATAGCAAAAGTGGGAATTAACTTGTCAAAAAGTTTAAGTTAAGTTACTAAGTTAATTTTTTTTAAGCTTGCTAACTTAACCGTCTACTTAGTTAATTATTTTTGTTTTCAACTTATTATCTTTAGTTATTCAGTAAAAATTGTTATTATTGTTGAAACTTAACTTTTAGATAGTTAATTATCATTATCTTGCAGTTAAGTTGATTTTCTTTTCATATTATATGTGAAACCAACAGACATACTAATTTTTTGACTCTTTTTGCATTTTGGTAATTTATTTTCATCATAATAATCTAATGTTTGCACAGTGTTATAGAACGTCTTTAAAAATGTTTGTGCAAATCAAAATACTTGACAAAATACTATGACTTATACAAATTGTAGCTTGAAAAAAATTTAACATTTTTAAACTGTTTAAACTGATTTAAGTTTATTTTATTTTTTATCTTAACATTAATTTTATCTTGTTACATTTTTCCTTTGTTAAATTTTGACTTTTGAGTTTAGGTAATTTAATTGGATTAACTTAACTTTCTCATAGTCGATTATTTTTATTAACTTGCTGAAAATAGTTTCAGCATTTATTTATGTTGAGTTAAATGTATTTATTCACTTTAGTTTTAATTCTCTACGAAAAAATAATTGTTTGTATTTAATTAATATGTTTATAGAAGCAATGGATATAGATATTGTTCAAAGACAAGAAATCAACAACAAAACAAATAATAAGAACCAAAATGTATAAATTATATAAACAAATATTTAATTGCGTGTAGAATAAATATTAATGTTATAATATTTTATGTATATTACAGCATATTGTAAAACCAAGAGCATTGCATCGCACAACTTCAATATATTTACGTAATATACCGTATACAGCAATCAAAAGTGATATAGAAGCAGTAAGTGAATTTTTATGTATAAACAAATAAATTGCCAGTGATCTGATGATTTTTGTAACAAAAGCTGTACAGTAATAACGGTTTTTATTTTTTTTTTGTCATAAATTAAAGTAATTGTACCTATTTTTTTTTAGATTTGTAAGGTTTATACTGGATTTAAAAGAATATTTATAGGTGATCCTAAACCAAAGTATCTTTGGACTAGACAAGCTTGGGTAACATATGATGGAGATGTGAAGATGAATGACATTTTTTGGAAATTATATGTTGAAGTTAGTACATTTTACCTAATTGAAATTATAAATTATATTTAAACTTTAAATTGCTTTGACTTAAAATGCATTGTGGCATAATTGAACAGTTTGTACATTTGATATTGAATAAGACTACAAATTACAATAAACTAGTATCTTAGTGGTAAGCAGTTGATGGCTTGTATATTCAGAGCCAATACTTTGAAAATTTTCAATTGGATGCTATTCATTTTTTTCATACCCCTACCTTAAATCTCAGTTTTGTAATAGTAACCTAGTTGAATTGAATTTATAGTTGCATAGCAGTAATATGGATGTTTTTTATGGTAACAATGACCCAAATCACCGCATACGGCCTGTGAATGGAATAAGAGATCATTTTCAAATTGCTTGTAATGATATGAAACTTTGCGTCAGTATCATAAACTACTTTGATAACCGTGCAAGTTTATGGAAGTCAATTGATGGAGAGCAATCAGCCTTGGAAAATACTTATGGTGTTATATCACCTAATCCTGTATTACAAAACATCAACGATTTCGTAATTGACAAAGCATCGTCTGAAGACGAAGAGCTTTCAGGCGAATGCGTTTCTTTTGAACCAGAAGTGTATGCTGAAAAACATATTCAGCTGTTAAAGGTATAATAATATAATTGATTAAATTTAAAATATTTATATTGAATCATAGTACGTTATCTGATATTTCACATTAGGGAGGAAAATCTTCAAATCATAAATATGTTTTGGTTTTTTTTTTATTGGGGGGAGTGGCAAGGGACATTGCAGAACTTAGCATGAGAGCATGTGACCTAATTTTTACAAACTACAAACTTCTTCATATTATTTCATAATAATATATAATGTCTTTGTAGACATTTGTCAACATGCCTAACTTTAAATTGATATCAATAATATAACAAAAACCATGGTAAATTGTATAATAGTTAAGTTTCACTAAAGTCAATCAGGAAACAAAAAATGTTGTAGCCAGCCTAAAAACATATTTTTGAGAATGGATATTCAATGGGTATTCAATTGGTATTATATTATGTACAATAAACTTGGTATTTTATAATTTTAATTTTAATATTTAGGCTTTGGATAGAATGTTACTTTATTTACGCATTGTACATTCAGTTGACTTTTACGACTATAAAGAATATACAAATGAAGATTACATGCCGAGCAAATGCCAAACTATGCATGCTCGTAATGCACCAACTCGTTTTCTGGTATGTACCTACTACCTACCTATTTAATGTATTAATATTAATAGTGCTAAATACAAATTGATTTCAGCCTACACAGCAAGAATTAACTGATTTTTGTCGTTTTTCTCAAGCAAAAGCTAATTTGTTGATTGCCTCAACTTATGATGCGAGTGAAAAGGAATTACTTCGGCTTGGAGGTAAAAACGAAGAAGAAGAAATTGAAAAGTTTATAACTTCTAATACACAAGAACTATTAAATAACAATTGGCTATGCAATTTGTCGGGAAAAATATTCAAAAGTCCCAAATGTGTGTGTGATCACATTATAAATAACTACTCTCATCTACTGGACGATGTGAAAACAAATGTAAATTTAAATTTAGCTGTACATGTTTTATGAATTACAATTTTAAAATATGTTTTTATCTTTATCAAGGTGAAATATTTCAACAATTATCTTCGTGACCTAAATAGACTACAGCATTGAATTCGGTCATATCTAGACATCCAGTTGTAAAACCTTAAACAATATAAGAAACAATAGACGTAACTGTGCATGTTTAAATTGTGGTGCTCTTATTGGTAAATTTCATATTTTTATATATTTATGCCTCTTATTATAAAGTAATTTACCCTATTACATTGTATAATTAAAAATTATGCTACATAATGCATATTTAATACAATAAATTATGTATATTTAGTGCCCACTACCTACCTAGGTAGTTATTTTATATTTTTATAATTGTTTTTCTATAGTATAAGAAAAAATTTAACGCATCTTATAATTACATAATCGTCGCAAATAAACAGTTTTATAATTATATACGATTTTCTCATGTTCAATTATATTATACATTATATTATATGTAGTCACTTACGGGCCATATGGCTATATGACCCTATAGGTCACCAACAGAGGCGGAACTAAGATTTTTTACGTCCGGGAAAATATTAGAATTACGTCCAATCATAGACCAAGACTAAAAATATATCATTCCCTACAATTGTTTTCTAATAACTGGAACTAAAAGTACAAACATACAACATACTTATTGACTTTTAAATACACAGTAATACATAAAACTAACAAAGTTAAAAATATCAAGCTAGTTATTTTTACTCATGGAATCTTATATTACAATAATTAAACTACATAAGAGTTATTCGAGTTTATTATGTTATCGTCGACGTTTACGGAGCAGTTAAAATGTACGCTAAAATATAGTATCAAGTATCAATTCGCTGTGACTAGTGAATTTTTAACCATGATTATTAATGCACTAAGGTAAAATGTCCCCAGAAAATATTTACTAAAGAGTAAAATTCTCGATTTAATCGAATTTGAAAAAATAAATATTTAAATAAATTTAATAACTATCCTATTGTATTCAAAAACTTATTATTCTTATTTCTTTTCTGGACTCGTCGAATGCACCTACTTTATTTTTGTCTATAAGATTTATAAATAATCTTACCAGGAATAAATTGTCTAATGTTACACCCCAAAAAAATTATTATTTTTAAAAGGATGCATTATAAGCTAAAAAACAAAAAGTAAATGAATAACTCTGCTAATAGTTAGAACTTAACAGTTTCCATTACTTTTAGTTTTATCGGTTGCTCAGAAAAAAAATGTTGTAAATTCTTCCGTAGTAACCTGTGTTTAGGTTATGATTAAAAAATAGAATTACCTGTAGTTTTTTTTATGGTCTTATTATTTTATTATTATCGTACACAGTTGTTATTAGTATATTAATTAATCATTGAGCATTTTTCAATACTTTTTAGTCTTATCGGTTATGTTTTCGGCATAACCCGTTTTTTTGGAAAACTTATTTTTTCAGTAAAATGTTGTTTATTATTCTATTATTTATCTAAATTTAAAATATTACTCGTATAACTGTCATTTTTTGTGTGTAAACTTTTTTTTAGTGACTGGATTGAAATATCAAAAAATAAATAACTATATGTTAATGTAAAAATATACATGTAATATTTGTTTTGTGAATTTAATATTATGTATAATATATATTAATAAATAGTATACAAATCCAGGACAATCTCCCCGCTGCCTTCAAAGGCCATATTTATTGGACATTGGATGTTTCCCCAACAAAGTGGACAAAAAATTAAAAGTAAAAATATTAAGCAATATAATATACAATGCAAATCAATAAATTTACGAATATAATATAATACAATAATACGTTTTAATAAAACTGTTGCCAATAAAAAATTAACTAATGTAAATATTAAAAATGTTAAACAATATACAAATTACAAAACAAAATTAAAATTTAACGTCCTATAACTCTCGGGTTTATAGCTATATAGTTTTGAATATATAGTTAAATTATTCTTACAAGTTTTAATTCACAGTTATATAGTAATTAATTTTATTTGGTACATATTGGTTAGGTTAGGTTATTATGTATATTTTTTCTTATTTTTTAAATGAAAACAATACAAGGAATTTACATCATAATAATTCGTATAGGTACATTATGTGGGTTGTAGATTCGTCTTCGTATATGGAAACAACTTATATTATTATAAGATAGATTTCCGGAGGATCTGATTATGTATTAATTAAATAGACTTTAAATCACTTAACTAAATACTTTTATTGAATACGAATTCACAAGAGTCTTATGTATAGAATGAAATACGATTGCCGGTGACGCTCATTCGGTATTTCGTTATTTCGTCGACGGGCATGGCGTATAAATGCTTATTGTGCTTAATAGTTAATACTAATAAATTATAAATAGAGGTTCGTGACAATATTGATCATTGCTACAGGCACAAAATATTTGTACCTACATTTTATTATTGTATATCATAATCATTCAAATACAAAATATTAATAACAAGTAGAAAGATGAGTAGGTAACGAAAAACAACCGTGTTTCGGTGGAAGACGACGCGTGACGTCAACAAGTAGACGGCCGACGACGTAATCGCGTGAACAATAATTTTGTGCCCATTCCCATTTCCCGGGCAACGAGAGTCAAATACTGCGAGTCACTCTAAATGGCAAGTGTTTTAATAATTTACGCCTTACGGTTAGGTTACTTCCGCTCACTATTTCAAGGCCACCCACCCTCTAGCTTCGTGCCTGCACGTCGAGCTCGGTAAAAACTAAAAAGTAAGCTTCTGCCACTGTGGCGCTCCCAGTGGAATGTATTCAAATTAAAATCCCCCGTCTAAATGATCTCTCGTTTTTTGTGGAGTGGTCGTCGGCGGGGACGTATCTACATTGTGGACGAAGGTGACGTTGGGACAAATGTGTGATGCTCACGTTAACGAATTTTTTTGCCAACAAGCCGTGATAAGCATTAACAATGTTAAACTCCCTCCTTTTGTCTAAGTTGTTGACTGTTGTTTGTCGAACATTCGTCACTTAAGGTTCGAGCAAATATACTTGTCTATTGTTTGAGCGTAGTCGCCGGCAACACGAAAACGAAAGCGCAATCAAATAACGTTAAAAAAACTGTGGTCTGTGAAACAATCTGCTTGTTCTTATTGAATAGAGTGGACAGTGTTGTAGCTGTAGCTAGTACCACTACTATAGCTGTTGTGACTACTGTAGTGACGACCGTAAAAGCGTGCTCTGGAAAGTTAAATGTTTTAATCGACCTCGATTGTTATTCTGTTGTCTTGACACTGACTCATTAAGTTCCATTAAAAGCGGTAAGTTGTTTACAATATTATCGTTTTTTTTTAACTACCTACGCGTCTATCAAAATCTGAATTTATAGTTTTAGTAGTGAACAGAAACATTTATAGGTACCTACTTTCGTAGTATAGGTACGTCTTAATTTCATTGGCCTACAGGTATTCTCAGATAATTTGAATAAATTACAGACTTATTGATCAACCATTAGGTACCGACGATCGAGTACAAAATCTTAATGGATTAACATATTTTTCAGTGTAAGGTTATGATGTGTATGAATAAAATGTAAAATAAATAGGTTAGTTTTAATGTCCTATTATTTTCAGTTGTTTTTCGTATAATAATCTTTAAAAGTGATATACGTAATAGAAAAATTTTATATTCTTGATGTACTCTTATATTATGTATTGATTTTATATCTATAATATTAAATATAAGCTACCTATAGATAGTTATAATATATTACACATATATATTACCACACTTTTTACACTGAATACGTTGATAGTGTAATAGTATGGTTAAAGTGCTAGTGAGGTAATTAACAAATATCTTTTGTAAAGTCGGATGTATCAAACCAATTTAAATTATTTTTCATTTATTGATAAAAAAATCATTGAGCACAGTAGAAACCGTTTATAATGACATTCAAAGAACCAAAGAAAATAGGTTATAAGCTGTTGTTATTATAACAAAAATGCCAAAAAAAAATTGTAACTTCAATACATATTATTATTATTATTTATTTATTCGTGTAATGTGTAGTACAGAAAAAAGTGAAGATAAAAACATTTTATTATGTACATCATATTTAAATAAATTAAATAAATTAGGATTTTAGATTGAACTTTGTTTGAATACAAATCAAGCTTTATTTTTTTTCTAGTTCTTCAAAATTTATCTTTGAACTTCCGTTATTCAGATCCATACAAATTTTGCATTTTTTTCCTATACAACCAAAAATAAACATAACATCCGTATAGTCATTGTATAGTAATAATAAGCGATTCAAATTAGTACATACAATGTAGAAGTTTTGCCGGGATTTTTAATCTAAGGTCATAACACCCAATATGCCACTACAGCCGGTGTCATTATAAATGGTTTCAACTATATTTTTTATTTATATTATTACTATATCAGTATATAAATTATAGAGTGATTCACTAACACCATGCATGCTCACCAATTTCTTCAAGTCTTCAGTTATTCAAAATCTAATTTTTTCAATTTTTAAATGTGTTTACCTACTCGAAGACCATATTTTAAAATTCATAAAATATTTCCTAGAACTTAAGGAGTGTCCTGCGGGTATGCAAACTTCTGTTTTTCAAATGAGAACAACCCTCCTTTTATACTATAAATTATTTACCTAGTAAACAATTTTTCTGAAAATAATGATGAATCGAAATTCAAACAAGCAGTTTTGCAGTTATTTAACTTAGTTTACTGAGGATATGTCCATGATAATTTAGTTTGGAAGCTATTGGGGCTATGGTGATTTAAATATGTGATAACTCATATTAATCCATCAACATTGTAAAACCAATACATTAATCTTTCTGCTCAGAAATTAAAATAATCAATGTTCAATGATACTCTATTTTACTGGATTTCATAAGATTTAATAACATTTTTGTTTCAATTACCTAAATCATTAATAAAAACAAACAATAGTAGTTTCTCCTTAATATAATTAGTATTTGTGTAAAATGAAATAACCTTTTAAAATTATACTGCAATGTACTTATAATATTTTATTATTATTCAATGTAGAATTGAATCTAACATGTATGTATGTATGTTCATTGTTCATTCATTATAAAATCCCAGAATTAACCTTTGGTTTTAATCAAATCATTTTATTTGCAAATGCTTGTAATTATATTGTTTGAATGCTATTTAAAATCATTTATAACATATTCCGACATAGTTGCTTAATTGTTAATGTTTTGTATAATACGCATATTATGATTGGAATTGGTAGAATAACTCAGTGCTGACAATTTAAATACTGTGGACGGTTGATAATTTGCTTAATGAACAATATTAATAATAATATCATTTATAATTTCTTAATAAAAAAGGTAGGTACATGTATACATTTCATATTTATAATACGGCAATATCACTATATTTTATAGTACCTAGTATACTACTGTATAGTATTACATCTGTAGTTGAGTAGATTGTCATGTGGTGTGTAGATGTACCTTATCAGCAGCATTACATTACCCCTACTTTGAGTCAAAGCTGACATATGCTCTCTTTTCTAACTAACATTCTGATTCTATCAATTGCCTCTGTTCTAGTTATGAAATCTGTGAATCTTAATTCCCAGAGACTATATAGGTATACTGTAATAAAAAAGTGATGAAAAATGTTGGTCAATTTGGGTATCTGTATAGCTGAATATGATTTTGCTTTTTATTTTTTATTTTTACCTATTTTAAAGTGTAATTCATCATAGGTATTATTATTATTATCGGTTGTTAGTCAATAATTTATTAAATAAATTCCTTTAAATTACAATTATTCTTTTTAAGAGCATGTAAAAAATAACTGAAAATATTATTTATAATGTGGAAATAATCAGAAATATATTCGAATATAAGATTATAATAATTATTAAAATAAAACATTTATTCCACTTAATGTTTTTGGTCACAATTAAAATTGTTTCGACTTATTAATAATACATAGTTCAAATTATGTTTATAAGTACTAATTCCTTTTAGTATTCTTGCATTCATATTTAATGTTTTCAAAAATATCATGACCTAACAGTTGTTTTCAAAGTTATTAAAGATAAATTAATAACTTTTGTATATAAGTATGTACCATAAATATGGTAGCTTATTATTTTTATATGATACTATTTGACACAATTATTTATTTATTTATTACATTAATAAATATTAAGTCACAATTACACAATTTTTTTTTTACAATGAAAAAATTAGAATTTATTTACTAAACAAAATATTTTATTTAATCAACTGTTATGTACATAAACTTATAGAAATTATGTACCTATATTGGGTGATAATTATTGGAAACAAAATATCTCTCGTTTTGAAAATTGGGTTAGTGAATGTTGAGTTTTAAATTGAGGTGGAAATAACCATTATTTTACCTGTAATGATTGTTTGATTGTTGATATAAAGATATTTATTTATTGTTCGTAGTTACTGTGTATAGTTATTATTTTATTAAGATTTTATAGTGTTTTTACTCAAAGTACATTCATATTATCAAGTATTAACAAATATCATCACATGAGAATTTAACATGGATCCATACTAGTCAATATTAAAAAATAGCTACCAAAATAAAGGTTACCAATTACTATTAAAGTTATAGCGATGTATTAAAATAGAATATACAGATTGAGTTTTTCTAACTTGTTTTTATTTTTATTTTTTTATTAATATTAAATTTTATTATTTTGTTTAGAGACTATGGCTATCAATAACCCATATGTGGATACTGTCTACAGACAAGTAGTTACTGAGCATTTTCAATCAAATCAATGGAAGGAAATTTTGATTAATCCTGAAGGTGCTTCAACTACTCTGGGCAATGAAAGTACACTACCTCAATCAGGTGGATACTGTTTTAAAGACATTCCTAACCATTTTATATTTTGGCGGGTCTTGTATGATAAACTTGAGTTAGTTGAACATAGTTTGGACACTAATCTTTCTGAAAACCAGGTGAGGATACACTTTCGAGATTCGCCTATATTGGAATGTGGAATCTCTGTATACGAGACATCGGAATCTGTTGTTTTCTTAGTGCCAACAGGATGTAGTTGTCATCGATTGACATTTCCACGACCAAGTCATGTGAAAATTGATGATGATAATGAAAATGAAAAAGTATTATTGGGTTTATCAATTTTTTCAAATTTTAATGTATTATCTATTGACGATCCAGCAACATTTTTTTCCTATAACGCAGTACTTAGTCATCCATATTCAGCTGCTTCTTGTTTAGATCAAAAACATGATGCTATATTTATTATAGCTTTAGAAAAAAACATCATGCTTTATATACGTATGGAGTATATTTCTGGACTACCCACCTTCAAAGAAATTTGTCAAGAATCTGGAGTACCTCGAATGCTTTCGAGTATAAGCAAAGTTTTTTCTTCACATACTGAGAATCCTGTTATTAATAGTTTAGCTGTCCACCCATTTCTACAAGACATATATGTATACTCTCTTGATGATACATGTGAATTAAAAGTTTGGTCAATCGATAAAACAGTTTATATTTATATAATTGATATGAAAAAAATGTATGTATCTTCAACAGAGATGAACAGTTTAAGACCTCATATTCTTCATAAATCTTTCAATGATCAACTGTTTCTTACTATTTACCTTAATTTATCAGAAAGTTCAATATTTGTGGTTCTTGAACCATGCATTGACCATGGTATGTTTAAACTTCAGCAAAAGTTTTATGTACGCTCACCTGTGAACGATAGACTAGTTGATATGTCATTGTATGGTAATGAAATTTGGTGTGTTTGGAGAACTGGAAAAGACACTGCTTGCATTAAATCTGTAAATATAAGGAATGGTGTTTGGAAAGATTGTTCTTTAGATACTGCTGCTTTTGAACAACCTATTGAAATCTCTTTTAACTCAAAACAAGCTTATTTGGATAAGATATTTTCGTCTTCTACTTATTTTACAGAGGATGATTTGAAAAATGCTATTGCCGTTTATGATACACCTATTGGTTGTGAATTTGTCACTGATTACCGTACCAAGATAAGTAATGTAATTGATATAAAAGTTGCTCAGGAAATGCATAAATATAACCCTTCAGATATTGAGTCACAAATGCAACTTATTGAACAGTGCAGTGCCAGTTTTTATAAAAGCTGTTTAGATTACCGTTGTAAGAGATTGGCTCCTCTTGGCCTTTTATGGTTGGGATCACCATCATTTTTACTAGTTGTTGTAACAAATTCAAGTTTTTGCTTTTTACGGCCATCGGATAAAGTTGAAAACAAGATATTTTCATTTAAAAATCCTAATAATGATAATAAATTAAATAATTTACTCAAAATACTGATGTCAGAACCAATAAATAAATTCAGTTTATTTTTAGACATAAAAGCTTTTCCTGACGAATTTTTAGAATTGATTAGAGATTCTTATAAGTTTGATAGTAGTGATCCAATCATATCATTATATTTAAATGGATGTAATGTTCTTGATACTGTTCGTGTATTAATTAAAATGCTACATGCTGATTTGATGCCAGATGAAAATATGCAAGATATTCAAAGTATTCAAGATATTCAAAGTATTCAAGATATGCAAAATACACAATATTCAAGATGTTTCAGGAGTAGATTAGGTACCAGTGTTGTTTCTCATAGTTTCTATCAAATAATGATTACACGTTTTGACTTATGTTGTAGATTGCTTACATTCATTGAGTTGAATTCTAAAAATTATGGACAAAATAAAAAGTATGTTGATGACGCTTGTAATCTTGCTTATAGTTATTGGATCCTGGCTTTATTTGCAAATAATATTAAGTTATTTGAAAAAATTGTCTCTACTAATATATTATTAGTCAGAGAACCGTTTATGTGTTATGTTGATGGATTGTTAAACTATATTTGGCCACTTATTGATGGTTCTACTCTCGTAGAATTCTTATTACAAGAGGGAAAATACAGTTTTATACAAAAAATGGCTCAATTACTAGACTATAAGAATTGGGAAGAAAAATTAATTACTTCATATATGTTAATTAATGATCCTGATAATGCACTTAAGTTACTTAAAAGTGATTTAAAAAAAAGTACAGACAAATTTGTTACAGCAATCACTTTGTTTGAAAAATACGGTTACTATAATCAAGCAGTTAACCTTGGAAATTATGTACTAAAACTATGTACCCATAATGGAGATAATATCACGACATCAATGTTACATTCTAGCATTTTTCTCAATAATTTAAAATTGAAAGAATACGCAAGCGCTTACAATAACATTTTATGTTTAAAGGATCGAGAACGAAAATTGAATTGTTTGCATACATTTGTTCTAACGTTATTAGAAAATGATGAAAAAAAACAACTGTTAAGTTATAATTTTTTTGGCTTACAAAGCTCAGTAGAAGAAATACTACTAAAAAAAGCACGATCTTTGTCAAATGTTGATGCCTGTCCTTTTTACATGTTTTTATGTTCAATTCATGATAAATATGCCAAGTACAAAAAACTATCCATGACATTTTATGAATTATATTTACGGTCTGACTCATGTGTTGAACAAGAACAATATTTGAGACTATCACTTTTATACTTAGAATGTTTAAATCCTAATGATGCTTGGTTTGTAACAGTTTCATTACCTTTTATCCCAGAGACTGATATTGATAATTATCATAATGGTTTAATGGAAATTGAGCATCTAAGAAAATTATGTTTTTTGACTCGAGCTCGTCTGGAAATTGATGAATCTACAACTGATATGAACATACAGAGCGTGATATCTTTATTGTTGATGAAACATAAGTTTAAAGTAGCAATGCGTTTATCTAAAATGTGGAATTTATCTTTTTATCAGCCATTAAGAGAGTTAGTGAAAACATGTTTGTCCCTCACGGATTCTGAACAATGTGATAAAGCATGGGTTTGGTTAGCTGACAATGGAGTCAATAGCGATGGCAATGATTGCAAGAAAATAGCTTGGCGTTTTTTGGAGACATTGGTAAACATGTACGAAGAAAAAGGAAGAACATTGGTGCACTATCAAGTAGCTGATGAGTTACTAAGCCATCAAACATATTTACCGAGTTGGATTCTCAGAACATTCAAAAAAAGAAATGTTAGTGAATTGCTAAGATTATACTTGAGTTATGGGGAACTGATGAATTGCGCATATTTAATATTAGACATTTTTGATGAAGAAATGTATAGTGATGATACTGTAGGTACATTTGGTAAGACAATACCTGTTGATGTAATAGAATGTGTGATTGTAAATTTAAAACATAATAAATTACAGATTGGTGAAGAGGTTCTTAATAAATATAAAATATTTTGTGATAAAATTGGTACACAAAAAAATTTAATTAATTAAATTATTAAATTAAGTATTTTTTGTTACTTTTATAAATATTGTATAGTTAAAGTTACTTATGTTTTTTTTAAGTACAATTCTAATTTAATTTTTAACAATTTACTTCCTACTTATATGAAATATGTAAATTGTAAGACAGTTTTGAAATAAAATCAAATAATATATCTTTATTTGTTTAGTGCATTTGTAATTATGTCTATTCATATAAATTAGAAATATTTTAGTAATTTTAATTTACAGATTGGAATGTTGGACAGTTGACAATAAAACAGAATAGAGTGTATGTAAAGCAGAGATGAGGTACATTGTCAAACAGGCAAACTCATGATACAGCATACATTAAGTGCAGAATAATCAATTTTACTCAGTTATTTTAATATTTGAGTAAAATGGCCTATTTTCAAATGTAAAGGTTTCTACCCACACAAGATCTGCTTAAAGGTAGAAGGTATTGATTGTTTTAAATAATAAAAAGGTATTATTTTCTAGGGTTGCGCGTAGGTTTGTTTTGATGTTTCAATTTTTAAACAAGTTTTGAGTATGTTTTATTGATTGTAATCCTTCAACAATGAGACACTACATTATAAGGATTCGGTGGTCTTGTGTTCAATTTTTAAATTATACATAATAATTTTATTGTATATATACTTGTTCAAATAAAAACTGTCTTATTACATAATTATATATGAATAGGTACCAAATATTATTGAGAAAAAAACTGTGGTTCAGCTGACCCCCAACCTAGCCCTTAGTTTGACCGTAGTCCACATTATTATCTTATTATTTTTTACAAATTATACATAGGTTCTTACTAGTTAACTTTAAATTCATTGTATTACTAGGTGGATAGTAAAAAGTTTTCATTGAATAAAAACATAACATAATATAGGTATTAGGTACGTATCTCGTACACAGGTACTATTGTTAACATAGATTTGAACAAAATGTTTGGCATTTATAGTGTTCACTAATCAGAATTCAGACAACAACAAAACACCGAACAGTAACTTAAAATTTAGATTGCCTATATCTCAGATGAAATAGAATTTTCAATGTATTTAACATTTTGTTATTCCAAAAGACACTAGAAGCGAGGTTTATATCATTTAGGCATATGACAGCTATTTTTATACATAGGTACTTAACTAGCAAATTTTACTCCTGAAATCTGTTGTAAAAATCACTTTGTAAAATATATTTTGATAAATATATTCAGAACTTTAAAAGAAATTTAAATACTTTATGAATTCATGTTTTTCCTTATTTATTTTTTGTACTTTTCTGATAGTTCTAAAATGTACTGGATATTTTTTTTACCCCTTTCTCTCCTCAGTACTAATTAGATCAAATCTCCTACCAAAAATCTGCACCCTAGAATTTGATGATCAAAAGTATCTTTATAACATAAAAATGTGCACTGACAAAAACGAAAAAAAAAAAAAAATAATAATAATAATAATCATTGGAAATCCGATACTTTCATCTTTCCACTCAATAATAGTACCGGGCCCAACTATAAAAATTAAAATAATTAACAGCATAATAATTTTTTAATGAGGCACTCCAAATTTTATAAAATAAACATTTTTTAAAAAGGTTTATATTGGTGCTTTAAGAAAATAGTTGTTATTATGTATACAGTTGTACAAATAGCGATCTCTGTATAATATTCTATTTTATAGATCATAGGTGAGTACATACAGCTATTATGAATTTATGCTCAGGTACACGATGAGACTTATTTGTTATATTTTGTTATTTATAGGTACACATAGTGATAGGTACAAATGTTCAACTGAAGTTGTTAACAGATTTGTATTTTACAATGGAAAGTCTTTTGATTAGGTACCTATCTTGATACTATGGCTAATCATAATTTTATTTCTTGTACAAATGAATACACTCGTATTACTAAAAACAAAAATTCATGTATAGACCATATTTTTACCAAAAATAGTACTAGTGATAATATTCAAGTATTTATTCCAAAATGTAAAATCACAGATCATTTTAGAACAATAATTCTATTAATAATACCAAAGAACGTCATATTTTGCAAAATAAAATAATAAGTAAAATTTATATAGAACTGCTAATTACGTTTATACGTTTATTAATACACGAAATTGGAATGATATAATTGGTGCAAATAATATAGACAAGTTTTTTCATAATTTCTTAGATAAAATGGAAGAAATTATTAATAAGTCTTCTTTTAATCAAATATTTGAAATATCAAAAAAAAATTAAAAATTTAAAGACTGGATTACTAAGGGACTAGTTATCTCTACAAATTATGTGCATACATTATCTAAGCAATTATATAAATACCCATTTGATATAAATTTAAAACATAAATATGAAAAATATACTAATATTCTAAACACTTAATCAAAAGTAGAATAAAAATATTTTTTCAGGATCTTCTACTAAAATTCCAACATAATCTTAAAAAAATGTGGAAAACATTAAATCATACAGCAGGTAGAACAAGTATGTATAAGGTGGAAATAAATAATATTAATCAAAATGATAACAAAATCACTAATGATTAAATCAATATCGCAACTGAATGTAATACTTTCTTTGCTGCTATGGGCTAAAACATTGAGGATAATATAATGAAAAATGGCTATGAATTTGAGGACTGGACAAATTGAAATAAACATTGTTTTGTTAATAATTCTATGTTTTCAACCCCAATAACACAAAGTTAAATCATAAATTACATTCTTAAAATTAAAGTTTATTCTTATTATGAAAATGGTATCTCTAATTACAACAGCAGGTCATAACATTTCTTTACCATTAATGTTATTATTTGATTTGTCTTTGAAAAGTGGAAAATATCAATCAAGTTTTAAAAAATGTATTGTTATCCCTCTATATAAGTCAGGAGCAATTTAGATTGCTGCAATTATAGACCTATCTCATCCTTAAGTGTTTCTAAAATATTTGAAAAATTTACTAAATCTAGAATTATGAATTTCCTTAATGACAACTCTTTTTTCTACGAATCAATTTGGTTTTCTTCAAGATCGATCTATTAATGATGCACATTTTTTTGTAAATAAATACATTCATGAGACTTTAGATATTAGTAATAAAGTTATGGGCAATTTTCCTTGATGTCAGAAAAGCCTTTGACAGTATTGATCATGAGTTACTACTAAAAAAATTAGATTTTGCAGGAATACGTAGGAAAGAAAATGATTTTCTTTGATCTTACTTCACTATTAGGTTACAAATTGCCAAAATTAATAATACATTTAGTGCCCATTTAAAAATAAATCATGGTGTTCCACAAGATACCGTTCTCGGACCAGTCTTTTTTATTATTCATATAAATGGTTTGCTGAATATAAATGCAACCAAAAAATCTAAAAAATATATAAACACTGTTTTTTTTATAGTTATTTTAGTTTAAATTTGGACGAAATTAGGTACATATTAAAACCAAGAATAACGATTTTATGTTTTTTGTTATAATTCCAGAATATTACTCGTGGGTAATCAAATCTTTTAGACTTCTAGAGCACTTAGGTATACTTTTATTATTATATTTTATGCACACAGACACAATGACATTTTAAAATTCAATTTTTACAATAAAAATGAATTTAATTTACAGCAGTAGTACGATAATAGTAAATTAAATTACACAATAATATCTTATAATCTTATTTAGATTTTAAGCGTTTGAAGTTCAAATTTTTACAACATTAAATACATTCACTTGATTTCTCATTTAACGAATTTCTTGTTTTCTTGTAATTAAAAAACGAATAAACGAGACACTGTAAATTTACTCAAAATGTTTATTGTATAGTTGTCTACGCTTGATAAAATGTTAAAAATATTTTGACTTGGTATGAGCCATAGTATCGTTTAACTGTATTAATAATAACAATATAAATATGTATAGTATGAATATTGAATATCCTAGGCCGAGTAGGCCGACGAAACACTGTCGCCGCTCAGTATCATTTTTCGTATAGGTACATACCTAATATGTTATTATATAATTTTATCATTGAATTAAAATTTAATAACACCGATTACAGTGACCCTATTTAATACTTGTAACTTACTGCACAGTGTACCTGCAGCAGAGCGTCACCCAGTTACCCGCTTTTTTTCTACTTTAACTACGTATACGTATACGCGTTGTTGTAGGTCGCTATTGTTGATCAGTGTCTACTTTTAATCATATTAATATATAATAATTTCTGAAATAATACTTCTACACTAGAAACTAAATGAATAATAGTATACTATGGAGTCTGCAATCAAGGGCATCTGCAGGGGAGGGGGCAACCAAATGCAGTTCCCCCCTTGGCTTTTGTTGGGACAATTGTCATAACCATTATGTAATGTAAAATATCACAAGTTTTTTTTCTTCAATTTTTTGTTTTATAATAGGGCTAGCTGCTGGCTGTCTCTGTTAACAGATATAATAATTAATACTAAACAACTTGAACCGACTAGTGTCTATTACCGATTAATAAGTATATTGGTTATTGGTATCGTATTAAGTTGTTAATAATGAAAACTAACTTTCCATCATTAATTTTGGCTGTTTTCTAGTTCATTTATAACTATAATGATTAGTTTAGTAGTTTAGTCACTATACTTGGCTACACTCATCAATTGATAATTATATTTAACGTTTTTAGACTTAAGTTCTCAAAATATTAAAATAATTTGGTTGTTTTGGCTTTAACATTCATCTATTTATTTCACAGAAGCTTGAAATATTTAATTTTATAAATAACTAAACAATTATTAAGTTAATGGTGACATTTGATTTATAAAAATATTTAAAACAGTTTTTTTTTAAATTTAAACTTGCATTTTAACTAATTAAAATGAATGCTGTAAGATTAATTTTTAAACCATCTACATGTTATACTTCATACATAATTTGTATATTCCCTACTTGAAAGACAACAGGCCACTATTGAACTCTATATGATAACTGAAATGCTCACCAAGCAGAGTTACTCGAGAGAGAATGTTAGAACAAGATGGCACATACTATCTTTGTGTTACTATCTTTGTCTTGCACATGGAGCTAATATCTTATATTAATTTACCGCAATATTCTTTTAGTTTGGTTCTTAAGATTTTGTATCCCTTTATGTTTTTTTGAACTTCCACAAATATTTTTGAATAATTTAATAAAATATAAATAATTAAACAATAAATAAATAGTTTATTAGTAGATAATTATAATTTATGATAATATAACAATTATTGAAACATCCTTTACTTGTGGATAATATTATTCATAACACCACTTACCCGAAGTTGTATCTACTGATGACTGCTGCTCACCTTATACTTACTACTCTCCTAACTTCTAACTTAACTTAATACTGTAGATTTATAATCTAGGAAATATCCAGTAAAACAACCTATAATACATTTTTGTTATACTTCATGGCCAAAATTTCCTAAAATAAATAATTATTTAAAGAACCTATGAGACATTGTGGATACGTTAACTTTGATTCATAACCTTTGAGTTGTCTTCAGCCAGATATTTTTCCTGAAAATAATAAAAAAAAGTTATTCCATTTAAATTAAATATCAAAATATTCAACTATAATAAGTTTTTAAAAAAATAAGTGGATGAATAAGTGGTAGTAATGAAATAAAAGCATACAATGAAAATATATATTAATTATAAAATAAATCAAGCCCAGTTTAAAATTTTTAACATGCACAATTTTCAATGACAAGAGTGCTGAAGCCCTAATATTATATTAAAAAAAAAAAATTAAAAATTAGGTATGAAAGTTAAATTTTATTAATATAAACTGGTTATATATTATAACACACAAAATAGCTCAGTAAACATTATTATTATTACCAATATTATTGTAATAACGCAAAAATAGAATAATGAAGAGAATAAGATAAGATAAGAATCACCGTAAATATTAATACGACGCCTGCCGATATTAATACTTAAAATGATCTAACTTTACGTTATTACCTTCCTCCTGATCGTTGGAGGGCTCTCGAGGTCGTGTATTCGAGAATTTAATCAAATACACTCTACGATATAAATGTATATGCATACGCATATAATTTAATACAATGTGGTCAACAATACTATATTTTATATTCTTATATGTCTTACCTGACTCGCAGCTATCTCTGGATTATGAAACGGAAGTCTTAGGTGACATAAACTAGTTATTTAAATTACTCAAATAGAAATAAAGAAACACACTGATTATTATGAAAGGAGTCCAGTTGTCACTCGTTTAATTCGGTCTGTTTTTTGGGGTGCGCCTGCACGCGTGGGAGCTTGTTGGATTGTCGAGAGGTGCCCGAGCACTGACGAAGGGACGATCCGGTTGTGCCGACCGGAGAGTGATGGGCGGCTTCATCAAAGGGTTGTTTTGTACATCCGATTACTCTTCTGTGACAAGGACCTTTTTACCATACCCTTTCTCCTGCGGCATGTAAGAAACCCACACGTCCTAATCTCTGCAGTTGCAAACATAGGTACGTGTCGATTTCTTAATCCCTGATCGTATAATATCATTCGACTATTTTGTCTGTGACACTGACTTATTGGGGTCTGGAGATTTCCGATTTCTACGTGTGACAGTCTGGCCGTTGTTTATTTATTTGTTATATCTTAAATATATTACAATGATGTGTGAGCATATCATTACATTATATAACTCAGGTTAAACATAAGTAAATAAAATATAAAATAAAATTACAAGTCTTTTCAAACATCACAAAAATTCACCAACTTATGTCTTAACTGCCCATTGTTTTAATTTTTTTTAAGTTTAAGTTTAAAACTTTGAAAACGTAGAACAAAACATGAAATAAACAACAATATAAATTTAAAATGTATTGGTAAACAATCATAATTCATATAATTATGTGTGATAAAAAAGATAGCAGCACCATTCTAATCTGATGTATCTTTCTAACACTTCGCTATTTCGGTTATGTTTACATTAGTCTTATGGCTGGTGAGCATTCCAGTTATCATATTGAGTTCAATGCAGACCCACAGATATATAAAAAAAATGCAGTCCACAAACAATAGTTTATCACTAATCAGATAGTGAAGCAAAAACAGAAAATTGAAAATATCCCCCCCCCCTCGCACATTGACAATATTTCTATTATAGATATTTTATTTTCTACTTGATATTTTGACAAATATAATTTGAAGTTTCATAGTAACAACATTATAATCTGTAATAATATGTATGGGTTGTATAAGTTTGTTGCATTAGTATAATGTTAATTAGAACTCAAGGGTAAGTTTATTATTTATCATTATAGTAAATCAACCCTGAAAGTTATCCTTATACAGCCAGATATTGTAATTAGATATTAAACTTATATAATTATAATTTTACATTTACTAAAAGTACATGTTGAGTATGGCTACCTTTCAATATACGATCTACCAACGAACGTGGTCTACCTCAGTAAAAATTACAGTATATGCAGCCTACCCACATTTTATATAATTAAAAACTTATGAATTTTATAAAAAAAATGTTGAATTAAAATTTTAAACAAGCGAGTTTTATTAAAAAAATTGAATTTATTTTATTTTAATTTAGATGGGCGGGTAAGTCAAATTGAGAAACCAAAAATATTCCTATTTTAAATTATAATACCAATTATACAAGACCAGTTAATGTTAAGTTTAGTTAAATCTTAAACTTCGCTACTAATGGTTGTATGAAAGTGTATTCTTTATGTCGATGTCTATAACGGACTATAAGCATAGAACAATATAAGATAGGCTCAAGGACAACCGTGGTTGATGGATGTTCTCTATATATTCTGTGGTATGTGCAATGTGCTACCATAGATAATAAAGAATGGATAGGCCATTGCTATATTAACCAAATAGAGGGTCGTGTGCCGGAATGGGGAAGAGAGAAGGACTGATTTTTTCAATGCCTCTCATTCTAATAGCGGTCTTATCACAGAATAATCAACAGAATAGACCTCTATATCCTCAAAATATTTTCATGTTCGTTCCTCAATGATAAGTATACATGGCCTATCCATTCTTTATTATCTATGTGTGCTACAATTATGGCTGTAGATAAGACTAATAAGAGTCAAAAGATTAGAGATATCGTGGCTATAATCACAGATATATACAATAATTATTATTGTTGTTGTATCTGTGGCAGTGTGGCTATAATAATTATTAATCGTGTACAAGGTTATATTTTATTTTTTTTTAATGGTCCGCACTCTGCAACCTAATTAGACTTTAGTATAATACTATATTACTATAATGGATAGACCTATGTCCTAACTCCTATATGCCAAGTTATTTTATTTGGTATTTTGTTGATGTTGTTTATAATAATTAATGTTATGGGTTATGAAAGTGGGTAGAAACTAGAAATCAATTATTGAAGTTTAAGCAAGCGAAACGATCGAAAAATTTTGATCCGCCAATTTATTTATAATCTGTCCATTGTCGTTTATGTACAAATTTTTTTATAAGAACCTATGATTTAAGTTCAAATTTCGCCCCCCCCCCCTTGGAAGAAGAGCTGAATACGCCCCTGTTTCTAGTATAAAATAGTTATTTTGGTGTCCTTACTCCTTAATAACTAACAATAATAGATAGCAGTTCACAGTGGCGTAACTGGATTATAATCTAAGGGGAGCAATATTATTTATTCACCATATTCAAAACCCTGACCTCCCTCCCCGGTTTAGTCTTAAAACTATTTTTATGGTTTAGAAACAAATTGAAGTAGCAGGTACTAGATACTCGTATTGTTAAATAGTATTTTAAGTATTAAGTATCTACAAAAAAGTTCATTAGTAAAAAGGCACTACAATTAGTAATACTATAACTATTATTTTATTTATTCGTATGAAATGTGATTTATTAAAATTAAAATGATTTTATATTTTAATAGAATGCCATAGTAACAAGAGGAAAATGATTTTAAATGTTTGAAAAATGTAGATATTCAATATTTAAGTAATACTCACTGCTTTGGGAATTTGTTGTATTTTTTGATGGCAAGAAATTGAGCAATGTCGACTGCCATTTATTCGACATTTTTAATACACTTGACAATATTATTTACTAATTACAACACCATGGTATAGAATATAGATTTTCAGTAAAGCACATTAATATGGCATAACGTAATGTCGTATAATAAGTAAGCGTAGGTATAAAAATAAACAAGACAAAATAATAATTATATTATCAGTTATTAATTCAATTTTTTAGTGATCTAAAATTAACTTTCCGTTAATGTAATCAATAATAAATTATGGTTCACAATTTCAAGATTATAATATAAAATCGTGTTTATAATTCATGGAATAATATTATTGGATTATCTTTGTAACTCAAATAATGCGATAACATTGATTAGGCATTGTTTAGGTACCTACTGGCTACTACCTATTAATATAAGTGGAGCGACTGCTATCGATATGCAATAAAGAGTTTGCATTGATGAGACTTACGATCGGCAGTAGTATCTAGCATCCTAGAAGCTGGACGAGTTAACTATTTTTTAATTATATTTTATTATTAAATCGAATAGAAAATGTTGCACAAAGAGCAATTTGTATTATTTGCTCTATTTTGAGTTGTCGTCAGAGTGTTACCTACACGTCGCGGTATCGTTTTTACGGTAACGCGATAATGCGAATAATATTATAATATTATCGTGTCATCCATGTGGTTTTCGACGACATTATTTATTTTTATCGTTCGACGGATGCTAGTAATATTTCATATTATTATTTGCACTTTCATGATCGTCGTCCAAGTAATATAATATTTCATCATTTCATATCATCATTATAATAATTATTATTAGGCGTATATTTTCACTCGTCGAAACAATCGATATTGTTTAACCGATCGCCGCCGTCGCAGTCTGCGTAAACAAAATGACGGATATCGTGACGATGTGGTATCTGTGCGCCGCGAAGAATTTTCTGCTCGAATACCGATGGCGCTTGACGTTTGCCGTCGCGGCGTCCGTCCTCGGCTACCTGGCGGGCATGTGTTATTGCGGCTCGCTCGTGCCGTACTCTGCCACTGGTCTGTCCACTTCCACCGTGGCACCACCGTCCTCCGCCGAATATTGGCACGAGATCCAGAAGAAGATCGACGAGATGGCCTGCGACATCCGAGATCTGCAGTCGTACGTCAACACGGGCCGGCGGATCTTTCGCGTGACCACCTACGCGAAAAGTACCTAAGTCGTCAACTTAGGTAGTGTTTTTTCGTGTTTTTTGTGTTTTTTTTTATCGCCTAAATATAATACATTATATTTATTATTGCCATAATAATACCTAATAAACAATGTACCTATACTTAGTATAAAAATACGATTGCACTCGTTATGATTAAGAGGCGTGTCCTGCAGGATCGAAATATTCAGGACACTGTCCCAGTTGTAAAAATATAAAGACCTATTCGTATAATAATATGCACATTTCATATTAAAGGCATATTTAATACATATTTTTAAATCCATGAAGGGTGCAACAGGATGAAGACCTGATATTAAACAACTTTTATTCTAATCAATATTTTTAAATATATTTTTTTTTTATAGCTGGCAACGCATAGCATTGTATAATATTTCATTAAAACTATTTTATAGTGCTGAAAAGAAAACATTTTAAATTTGAGTTTTAAAAAAATGTTGATTGTATAAACATTTTTTATTTAAGTCACGTAGTTTGCTATTTAAAATTTTTGAAATCTCATTATTTTATAATAAAGTTAGTTTAGTAAAACATTTTAAATTCAAGAAGTACAAACTTTAAAAAAAAACGCTTTATGAGAGTTTTTAAATATAAACTTGTTACATGATTAAGTGATACTTCAAAACAATTTGACAGTTTAATAAATCATAAATTATCTCAATAACCTTGACTTTGATAAATGTTCTTCCAATCTAAAGTTACAAGTCTACAAACCAAATTTAGCTTTTTTTAAATTTTCAAAACAATTTTAATCAGATTCAATATGTTTTATTCTCAGTATAAAAAATTAAAACTAAAAATATTGATTAAAATAAAATTATTTTTATTATTCAGATCGTTCTGTTTCGTCCTGTATACTAGAGGTTCTAAAACTATATTTTTTCATGTACCACTAATGACTAAATATAGGATTATTCAAAATTGTATAATAGATAGGTGCATATCTTACAATACCTTATAATTTAGGTAGGTGATCGATGTACATTTTAGTAAATACTTACACAAAACAATAAATAATATTAAATAAGTTATAAACATTAGTAAAAAGTTTAATTTTTGGTTTTCCACGTACTACAGTTTAAGAACTGCTGGCATAATAAGTATAATAAATCAATAACGACTAGGTATTTACAATATTTATTTAGTAAATTAATTCTTCTGTGTTAAATATTGGCTAATAATCGTTGTAGGGCTGAAAACCTGCAAAACTGAACTCACATTAAATGTTTTATCAATGGTAAATATTATGAAAACACATAACTATAATTATAGTTTGTCATAAATGACCTTCAACATATTTTATCTTGAATCTTCTCATTGCCGAAAAAATTCTTATTATTCTGATGCGGAACTTCCTGGCACAACCAACAACATGCTTTTAAAATGTGAAACATTTAATTTTCTATAACTAATTGAATTTTCTCATACTACTTTCCCACATTGCATATTTTTTGTAAAAATTGATTATATTTGTGCAGAACATATTTTTTGCCAATCAACAATTACCTACCCACTAGGTACCTATACTTTATTTGAAAAAATTTTCATTATCTTCGTAATAATTTGAACATTTTAAAACTACGTTAAAAAATTGTTCAACGTGGGACTTAATAATGATTTAAGAAGGAACAATAATAAGTTGGTTGAACATTACTTAGAATTATAATTGTTAGTTAGTCACAAAAGATTCAAATAATACTCTAGCTACAAAAATAAATAAAATATGTAACTGAGTTAAACATGTACATAAATGTTGTTCCAAAATATTAAAAAGGTAATTTTATTTTGATTACTCACATTGTTTTATGATATTCATAAATAAAGTGTATTTAAAAATTAGATTATGATGTCAAAATAAAAACGATAGATCAATTTATTTAGTATTACTTTTTAAAGGGAACCCAATTAGGGTACCTAGTACGTGCATAATACTAATAGTAATTACTGTCAAACATGCCAGCTTAGGGCAAAAATATTATCTTATACCTTGTTTTACCTCTATAACATTTTCTTATCAATTAATTAATGTGAAACAAGTATTGTGTTATTATTTTAACACTATTTAAAATCACTTTAATAGTGTCGCAGCATCAAGTTTTAAACTTAAGTATTCATTTTATGTTTAATCGTTTTGCTAACATCCTTAAACTTACACTAATACTCATTGAATGAGTAGTTTTGAAGTGTGTACAAGTACACTTTTCTAATCATTAGTCCATATTATAAATTATTATAATCATGCATACAATTCTGTAAATTAGGTTTTACATTTTCCGTCCAACTTGGATGTGATTATATACTAACTAGTTACAAAATATATTTGTTAAACACAGAAAATTGTTTATTATTTTTTAAATATTTTAAATAGTGTCCCAAGTTGGTTTAAGTTTTATAGGTTTTTCATAAGAAAAACACTAATGCCCCATGTTGTCAAATGTCGATATTCAGTACATCATATAAAGCCTAATAAGAAATAAAAGAATAAAAAATAAAAAAAAACATAGAAGAAATGTATTTTGTGGCTCAAATGCAACATAAATTAATAATAAGCCGAACCTTAACTAAAAAAAAATGTTACATAGAAAATACATCTAGATTAATGAATCTTTGTTAGATAAATAAATAAATAAATCTTTGTTATTCACAATATAATTATTAGTTAAATAATGATTAGACCTTATTAGCGGCTTAGACAATAACTCTCTAGAACTAAACTTTGATAAATCTTGTTTTCGTATTTAAGTATTAACAAATTAAATAGGTATTGTTATGTCTAGGTACAAAATAGTTATGTTTAATAATATATGTATTAAATTCTTGGGGGTCAAAATAATGCTGGAGGATATATTATAAATTGGGTAGAAAACACGGACGCTATCGAATCACCACAAATATTTTTTCAACAATTATTTTACATTTTTATATTAACTGGTACCAATTTAACAATGTTTTATTCTTACAAATTCAAAATAAAAATCAAAGGCCCCCCGTCAAACGAATACATCATTGAAGATAAAAAATTTTCAAATTTCAATGTTGTGTTGTTAATTAGAGTATACCTATTAGAGAGTAGGTATATTAGAGCGAATCGATCTATTATCAAACTGCATTTAAAAAATATTATTTATAAGCTTCTATTTATATTTAGATTTTAAAGTGAGTTATTTTTATACAATATTGCAAGTATTACAATTATTAAAATAATATAAAAATATTTAAATATTTAAGAATGCTCAATATGTACTTTGTAATTGAAATATAAATAAAAATCCAAGAGATGTCCCACCATGTTAATGATAATAACATCAACATTAGAGTTGAAGTAAAACTTCTTAATATGTTCATGGATAATAATAAAGCTAACTATGCAAAATAAATATGTTACGCGTGAGTCAGTGAGACAAAACAAATAGTGCGCTGCTGACATCCTGACATCCTGTTATAATATTATTACAGTAATTAATACTAATAAGAGAGTGATTAACTAATAATATAATAATAATAATTAACATAAAGTGATAATAATTTTGGTTGATTATTGAACCCAGGTAATCCAAGATCATCGATAATTTTATCGCGGGTAAACTGCGGTAGGTATAATAATAATATATGAAAATTAATGAAATGATAAAAACATAATATGTATTATATAATAAAGTATGGTACTGAGACTTTACAGTTTGCAGGTTTATTTTACTATACTTTATGCGTCATCGAGTGATCATGGTATAACGCGTTTTAGTGCAATACACCAGCGGTTCTTAACCTTTTGTAGAACACTGACCCCCGATGAAATATTTTTAGAAATCGCGGACCNCCCCCCCCCCCACCCCTACCAATTTTTTTTCGAATACCCTTTTTTACAAAACATATCAAGTTATCATAACCAAAATTATAATAACTATTTTATATTAAATATTTTAGAAGTAGACATAACAAAATATACACATTTATAATTATTTTGATTAAACTTAATTTTTAATTTTAAACTTTAACATCATTAAACACTTAAGTTTAAAAAAAATTGTTATATAAATTATTTTATCACGGCCCGCCGTGACAGACAATATAAGATTATAATTTTTTATGAAACAAAAATAATAATCCAAAAATATTGTAATAATGCCTTTATGTCACGTATTAACTTGTGTCAGGTGGTAAGGCTGCCGCAGACCCCCGACATGAGTATTGCGGACCCCCAGGGGGCCTCGGACCACAGGTTAAGAACCGCTGCATTACACTATAATAATATGATCATTCACATTGGATAAGATTATTATATTAATATAATGTTACATTATACATACAAATCGAATTCTACTTAACGACTCTGACAGTCTGACTATATGGATATTACTCGTATACATTTTATTATAATCTTTCACAAATTTTTGAAAATCAATTTTGTTTTTTTTTTATTAATATTGAACCCAATTATTACTTTTAATTGTTCTATCAAGTATTTAGTGACATCGGTAATCTCATTCAAATCGGTTATAACTGCTATTATAATAAAGTAGACACCGCTTATATTTAGACATACGAATTTAAGGTTCAGTCGCTAATTAAACTTAAAATCGTCTGAAACTTTCCGAACGTATCGAATTACATTAAAAAAACTGTTTTATACTGGTTATATAATTCTTGAGAAAAATCCTCGGAAAAATTCACTGTAAAATCTTAGAAAATAAACTGTTGTGTTGGTTATTACTGTTGTTACCTTATTACTGCTAAAATGTTTCTAACTGAGTTAAAAAATCACTGAATATTCATTAGTTATAAGTGTACATCAAGTTACTTTTTAAAGCACAATTATTTATGCGGTCTTGAGCCTTTTAAATTGATGTTGCGTATTTTCTGTTGAAGTCAAGCATTATTTCCGGTGGGAATGTGAATCTAGTTGGTGCATTTAGGAGGTCAAAATTTAAAATTCCTAGTAGTTTTCAAAAGCGCCAGAAAGAACATAAAAAAAAAAATTAAGGAAAAACTGGAAGTTTTACGCAAATACGGTTTTTGGTGTAATTTAAAAAATAATTACTGTAGATATATGAAACTTTCATTGAATCTTTATATTAGTATTATCTATACACCATACAATTTTCAAAATTTTGACTAATGTTGAACTATTTAAAGACATGTTATTTCAGATTTTTATTAATTTTTAAGATTCTGAAGGGACAAAGTACTTAAAAATAACGAAAATGTTAAAATTATTCTAACTTACACGCTTTAACTAAATTTTGTTTTAAATAAGAGTGGAATAGTCTATTTTCAAAGCGAGTGGTTTTTTTTTAAATTACTTATTTGGGCTGGTTAAAACTTTTGCCCTCCTCCTGTTGAAAACTATGATGATGCCATTGATACAAAAATTAATTATTGATAAATGACACTACCTACTGGTTTTCAATAATACCGATCATAAATACTGACTAAATATGATTGAAAAAAAAATCGTACCTTTAATAATATATTTTTACTTAGGTTACCATTAATAAAACTGTATGATAAGTACCCGTCTATTATATTTATGTACTATGTAAATTGATTTGAATAATATTGTATTACATTTTAATTTATAAATATATGTATAAAATATTAATGTATGTAGGTACCTAAATAATAGGAATTAATATTATTATTTATTTCAATTCATGTGTAATTCAATACCTACATAATATTATGTGTACTTTAGATTATAGATAAAAAAAATTATCAGGTAAAACGGCGTATACATCTAAGAAAAAATAAGATAACAATACCGAATACAATATATCCAGATGCCCTTTTAAAAATTAAAATAATCTACACAGAACTGTTGAATGAAAGGACTTGTACCTACCACATAAAATGTATGCTAATTGTTTACAACCTACACAGTTTGTATCAATAATTATGATTTTAGCTGTTAGCGTATTACCATATTCTATCTAAATATCAACATCTTTTTGTATTTTTTCTTTCCGATATAAGAAATTATTTAACTGTTGGAAAAGTTGTGCTTTCTGTGACTGAATATACTGCATTATTCATAGGTAAAGAATACATTAATATAAGAACTCCAGTGGACGACTAAAATTACAAATTCAACCTAGGTACGATGACAGTGACTCAGATAAGACAAATAATCATATACGTAAACTTATCGAATCTTTTTGAATCCTAAAATATTTCACTGTAGTTTCCCATAGTTTGTAAATACCTGGTATAAAATATTTAAAGATGAAAACGTTTATAAATTGTTTTTCGTTAATTTTATACTAGCTTTTTATCATTCTCTCATTTACGTTTGCTCTTTTTCTATCAAAATTTGTCGTAGAATCCAGTGAAACACCACATATGCATTTTGAACGGGACTATACGTCCTTACTCTAGGCACCAGAGGTATTTATATGGCTATATGGCTATATTAGATATCCATAATCTGTACGACATAGTAGTTAGGTACATAGTGCATTAGTGCATCGTATATATACACAGTATATACATACCCAGGTAGCAAAAATGTAATGATAATAATACTAAAATATTATTAATTCATTACACCTAAAATAATATAATTAAAATAATATACTATTGTTTTATTTACTTTACAAGTTTTATATTATTATAGTAGTAACAAACAAATATTATTATATTATTATTATTATGAAATTATGAAATTAATATTATTAATAAAACAATATAGTACGGTTTTATTTTCAACAAACATATAATATTATTTTTAAAGTAACAACAAAATCATCCTATATTATTATTAATTCATTACTAACTTAATATTAAAAATAAAAAAATTCGGGTAGGGGGATTCATATATTAGTTTTTTTTGGGGGGTTAATAGCATATATATATATATATATAAATATATTACACAACTTTTAAATTTCGGGGGAGGGGGGGTTGAACCCCAAAAATCCCCCTATGTATACGTGCTTGCCACTTTCATACGAAGGTGTATTGCACAAAATATATTATGTACAATATTAATTACAGTTTAAGTATGCGCCCTTGTCTGTGCGTGAATGGTGTACTTATGAATTTATTTTAAAATAATTAAAAATTGTATTACAAGACGTATAATATTCTATCATATATACATATATACCTATACGTGGCTACGTATATTGTGTAATGTATATATATAATATATATAGATACACGTACACAATTATTTTCAATTTATAATTTATATATTATTCAAATTATTATCAGAATTTATGAGATAACGCGATGTATTTACTATTATTATTATTTAGTAGGTATTTACTATTTACCGATTTAGTATTTGGGCCTTGGGCGTCCCTTCTCCCCCCCCCCACGTGGATTCTAGCTAGCGGTTGAGAGTTTGAGACATTTCCCCCTGAATCGATATATATATTTTTTACACCTAATAATAGGTTGGAAAATAGGTTCTCCGTTCTATAAATAACTGTGTGTTTATTGTTATTATTGTTATCAGCATAATATTTATAACACCGCCCGCTTGCTATAACGTATTAGTGTATTACCCATATCCTGCCGGCCCACGACGCTCCAGTGCACGATTCGTACAACTCTATATTATGACCATTTCACTCAGTGCGCATCGTGATCGTATTGGTTATTGTTAATCTTTGTTATTAGGTACTTTTAAACTTATTGTGTAGTTGTGTGTGTACTGTGCCCGGTGTGTCACTTTGTCTCAAGCTCAACTCTCAATATTGTTGACTGTTCACTGTTGTCGAAACTTCGGTCTGTGTCAAGTACTCAACTACTCAAGAGTGATATTACCTACTTTATATATTTTCGGCGACAATAGGTAAGTAAATCTACGTATTAGTATAATGTAAATTAAGTATAATACGAGTCACGAGATACTTAATACTTAGGTATCAGATTCCACGGGGCATACTGACAGCTACCTACCTATAAAATCTTACATATTTTTGATAATAATATGCTGCGTCGTCGCGTCGATGTGCACCCGAAATCTAAACTACTGTGATCGCTAGGTATTCACAATCGTAGAAAATCACGAATGTAAATTGTAAAAGCCCTTGAGGTTTTGACATTAAGCATCACAAAATGTAGATTTCCAATATGCTATGTAGGTACATCGAACAAACAAAATTATGTTTAATATAGGTAGGTAGGTAGGTAATCTATGCGTTATTTTAAACGACCTATATTATACAGTATCATTTCAATTAGTCTCTACCTAACCTTCAGAAACTAGATTATATATGTAGGTAGTTAATGATTAATAAATAAATTACAGATACCTACCTAACCTCTATACATTTCTTTGTTTATACATAGGCGCAACTAGGGTTAAAATTCTGGGGGGGCTACAGCCCTCCTAACAAAACTATGAACTTAAAATATCCCATAGAGTGCCATCCCCCCCTAGTCCCTACATACAATCAAAACAAATTTTAGATTCTGAACCAAGAGAAGAACATAATATTGGCTTTACAACAATTTGTTTTTTTTATGTATGTGACACTATCGTGAGTAATGTAAGCCTATCATAAAAATGGTGTACTCTACTCAACATTTTATAGCAACCAATAGTAATTAGTATCTTACTAGTTTCTTAAAAATGTAATATTAATTATTATTATAACTAAATTTGTATACCTCTAATATGAGAGTAAGAAAAAAGAAAACAAGTCAACTTTAGGTAACATTTTAATATATTAACGGTATTTTTCTATTGTTAGCACTTGAAAAATCGTTTAAAATGTCTTCACTGTTAATATTGTTTGATATGTCTCTCTCAATATGAATGATAGATAAATTTGAAAACCGTTCTTGTATCATAGTAGACCGTAACCATGTTTTGACTCGCCTCATCGCAGAAAATGACCTTTCACAAGTTGCACTACTTATTGGCAAAGTATATGCAACACCAAGGAGTTTGTATAGATTTGGAAAAGTAGCTTCATTTATGATACTTTTCATTTGCTCTGGATCACCTAATACCTGATCTTGATACACAGTTTGAAAAGCATTTTTTGCAACAGTCATTTCCGCCATTAATGTATCAGTATCAATTTGAAACAGATCCTATAATAGTATACAGTAGTAAAAAAATATAAATTAAAGCATATAATCATAATATTCATTGTTTAGATATTTTATTGAAAGATGATGTATTTTTACTTTATAATGGTTAATGAATAATTTGCTTTCTTTAAAATCAAGCAGAAAAAAATTGTCGATGGACTGAGCAAGCTCTAAACTTTGATCAGGAAAACGACGAATAAGATTTTCAATAACAGAATCAAGCACAGCATAATATTTGATTCGCCAAAATGCTTCATTTGTTACTTGAGCAGAAACTTCTTGTTGAGCACTAGTTGTAGAAGTTACATAAAAATTTGACAAACGTGTACTTTCAACTCTTCTTCTTTTCGACCCAAGACCTAAAAATTAGAATGAATATAAATTACTAATTATAACATTGTTATTTTTACAATTAGAAAGTAATATAATTTGAAAAAATACAAATTAGTAATTACCAATTGTAGGTTTCTCAATCGAAACTTGATGCTTTTTGGCAAATTCATTTATTTGATTCCAAATAACCAAAAATTTATCATCATTTCGATAATCTTTTAGACTTTGTATTACAGAATGAATTATTTGAGCTGCTTGTCCTAGAGTGGCGGTTTTTTCTTGTAATCTATTACTCAGAATGTTTACAACAAGTAAAATTTCATACAAAACAAATAGATGAACCACAAATCCTGGTTCCTGAAGTAATGATAAAATTCCTAAAAATAATACATTTTATATTTTATTGTGTATGATTAAAATTATTTATTATTTTTAGTTTAATTTAACCTTTAGCTTGTGCCACATCTCTATCATTGTTATCTTCAATTTCTTCATTAAGAACTTCAATTAGAGCAGGATAATTTTCCATAATTACTTTACAATTATGATAACGACATGACCAACGTGTGTCACTTATTCGAGTTATACTTTTGTTCTTAATCTTGAGTTTATTTTTAATTTCTAGAAATTTATAGTTGGTAGTAGGCATAGCAAAATGTACATATACTGCCTCTAAAGTATTAAATAGACTTTTAGCTTCCTAGAAATAAATTAAAAATGATTTATAAATACTATAAAATTGTAAACATAACTAAAATGTATAAATGTATTTATATTTCATATTTACATTAACTGACTTGCACATATCTATTACAACTAAATTTGTCCTATGTGCCATACAATGTGTATAGATTGCATATGGATACTTTTCTTGAATTTTTTTTTGAACACCACCATGTTTCCCAGACATAACACTTGCTCCGTCATATGATTGAGCAATATTATGGGAACATCAATTAAGTTATATTTTCCGAGAAAACAAACAATTGCTGATGTCAACGATTCTGAATTTTGATTTTCAGAAACATTGATGAAACCCAAAAAACGTTCAAAGATTTGAAAATGATTGGTATATCGAACGCACAATGCCATTTGTTCTTCTTTAAAACTTCTAAAAAGATATATTTTATTATAAAAAATATTAGCTAATAACATTAGGTAGTTAGTAACTCAGGTATGGTTTATTACCTGGCTTCATCACACATTATAGAAAAAAAACCACATTTCTTTATATCAGTGCTTATAGTTGAAATTACATTATCTGCGCATAGTTGAACAATTTGATTTTGAATTGCCCAACTTGTATAATTAATAGGTGTTTCATATTTTTTGAAAAAGTCTGTGTTATGTTTAGCTATTAATTTACATGTTTCTAAAAAATTACCTGAAAATTACAAAAACTTTTATATTTTACCAATATTATAATATTGTTTAATTTTGAAAAATAATAATTATAGTATGTATGTTTATTAAATGTTTTACATATTTTTAATAAGATACATACATATTTTTTATTTATACCTTGATTAGTAGACAGTTCTTTTTCATCATGACCACGGAAAGCTAGACCTTGTCTAGATAAATATAATACAATATCTATTAATATTTTCAAATATTCACGGTTTATAGAAATTTGTTCTCGGTTTGCAGTTTCTAAGCTAGTGTGAACAGAACCTGACTTTTTTGTTTGTTTAAGAGCAAACCATTTTGCTGAACATACCAAATGGTGATTAGAACTGCCATGAAGTTGTAATTTTGATTTTGATCCTTTCCCTTTAGAGCCACTAAGCTGTAAATAAAAATAATTAATTTCTATATTTACCTACTAATAACTGTTCACAAATGACTAGGCTATATACAAATATATAATAGGTACAGTATGAAAAAATGTACACTCTATTACACCACCTATGTAAAAATAAATGTAATCTTTTACACATTTCAAAATTAATACAATAATAAACTTGGTTAAAAACAGTTTAAAATTTACCTTTTTCCAATTGTTGAATCCTATTTTGACAAATGTATCCTCTGAAGTCTCATTACCAAATATACGGCACACATAACAATAAATTGCATTACTCTCGATACTGTACTCAATCCATGGAAAGTGATCATACCATGAAGCACTAAAACTTCTGTTTTGAGTTCCTTGTTTGGTTTTTGGATACACCTAAACAAAATTTAAAATTTAAGTGTCAGGTAGCAACATAATTGAATAATAATGCATTTTATTACAAGTCTTAAGTTAACAAAGTACTTACCAAAATTGCAAAATACTATTATGATTTAAGCAAAAGGAAAGTAGGTTCATAGGTACTCATTTATTATAAAAAATATAACTTACCTGTAATATTGGTCGGTATGGCCCGGTGTGAATATCACCTAAATCATTAGGGCTATTCGGCTGTATTTTTTGTACTATTACGGGCTCTTCAGCTTCTACTATGGAAGTTTCTTTGACCACTACTGGCACTACGCATTCATCATTTTTTTTTTTATTAATATTGAAAATATTAAAAACTTTATTGTTCATCTTAATATCGTATAGCAATAAATTCACAAAACAAATAAGAAATAAGTAACAACAATAACTGAAAAATACAGAGGCGTAACGTTTTATAATTGTAAATATTCTTCAATATTCCAACCTCAATTACAAGACAGATGACAGTATGACCAAGCTTATCAATGCAATCCTAAATATCACAAAATAATATAAAACCCACAGTCCCTGTCTAAAAATAGATATTTTTCACTCAATATATTTTATCAAACATAATCGTTATCTCTTATCTATTTTATTTGAAAACTTTTCGAGATTTAAAATATTCATTTCTTTTTTTCCAAGTGACAAAATACAATTTTACGTGTAATATTTAAAATTAATAAAGGATATTTTTAGGGGGGCTAAACCATAGCCAGGGGGGNGTTATTACGTTAACAATCGACCTATCACTTATCAGAATTCACTATGCAGTTACCCAGTGGTCAGTAGTCAGTAGTCAGTACTCAGTAGTCAGTACTCAACTCAGTAGGTAGTCACTAGTCAGTACCCAACTTTACCCTACTTAAATAATTAATACTTAATAGATTACTTCTTAATATATCATAGTCCATAGATGGAAAATATTTGTTACAAATAATACACATAAATAAAACTTACTCATCATCACATTCATCAATGTTAACTAACAACGAGGATGGCGATGGCGATCCTGAAAATCCTTTGCGCTGATCATCCAACTCTTTAAATTTTGACTTGTGCTTGGACTGAAGGTGATTCCATAAATTTGTTGTATTTGTACCTGAATTGGCGTACGTCTTTTTACAGATTTGACATTGGGCACGTAAACCACAGTCAGTTTTAATAAAAACTTGCCACACTTCACTCATGATTTAAATTGAGGTAATAGCCATTAGCCAATAGGTAATTGTAAATTCGAATATCGTAATTCGTAAACTAAACGTTATTTTAATAATAATTGTAATGATGACGTTATGGATTAATGTAACAAATTTTGTATCTACAGAAGATATAAATAGATCAATAGTCAACGTTTTCCAATGTTTTATTATGATAACGGATATATTTTTATCGTGTTTCATTAATCTGTGATACTACACACAACAATCGATTTTTTAATTGTTAATCGATTGGCTGATTAATCGATTAATCGAAACAATTAATCGATTAATCGATTATTTTTTACGATTAATCGATCTTCCGATTAATCGATTATCTAAAATTATTAAAAATAATCGATTAATCGATTAATTGATTAGGATCGATTAATCGATTGTCATAATCGCGCACCCCTAATTCGTACAACTCGGTGCGCATCGTGATCGTATTGGTTATTGTTAATCTTTGTTATTAGGTACTTTTAAACTTATTGTGTAGTTGTGTGTGTACTGTGCCCGGTGTGTCACTTTGTCTCAAGCTCAACTCTCAATATTGTTGACTGTTCACTGTTGTCGAAACTTCGGTCTGTGTCAAGTACTCAACTACTCAAGAGTGATATTACCTACTTTATATATTTTCGGCGACAATAGGTAAGTAAATCTACGTATTAGTATAATGTAAATTAAGTATAATACGAGTCACGAGATATCTAATACTTATCAGATTCCACGGGGCATACTGACAGCTACCTACCTATAAAATCTTACATATTTTTGATAATAATATGCTGCGTCGTCGCGTCGATGTGCACCCGAAATCTAAACTACTGTGATCGCTAGGTATTCACAATCGTAGAAAATCACGAATGTAAATTGTAAAAGCCCTTGAGGTTTTGACATTAAGCATCACAAAATGTAGATTTCCAATATGCTATGTAGGTACATCGAACAAACAAAATTATGTTTAATATAGGTAGGTAGGTAGGTAATCTATGCGTTATTTTAAACGACCTATATTATACAGTATCATTTCAATTAGTCTCTACCTAACCTAGGTATAGCCTTCAGAAACTAGATTATATATGTAGGTAGTTAATGATTAATAAATAAATTACAGATACCTACCTAACCTCTATACATTTCTTTGTTTATACCTATAGTTCAAGTATGAAAAAATCATTTCCATTAAGTTATCGATCAAAAAAAAGGAGAATTAATGAAGAGTTAGAAGCGCATTATAATTCTGTACAAGATAATTCTTTTTTTATTGATGACTCTGTAGATAATATTGATAAATCTCCTAGTAATTTATCACAAATTACAGAAAACAATATAGTTGAAATGAATAATAGCCCAAATAATAATGATTTTGTATTAGATGATAGTTTAACGGATAATATCAATAAGACTCAAAATTATAATTTAAATACTGAACATTTTAATGACCCGTTAAACTTAAATACTTCAACTGATGGTGATTTTATATATTTTGATACAGACAAATCTTTTTGTTTTGAGTTAGCTGATTGGTCAATACAAAACAAAATTCCACATACTGCTTTGAATAGTCTCCTATTAATTTTAAGAAAACATAAATGTTTTTCTACTTTGCCCAAAGATGCTAGAACTATTTTACACACAAAACCTGTAGAGTTATGTAAAATGCGAATTGTTGATCCTGGTAAATATTACCATTTTGGAATCGAAAATGGAATTAATAGATACTTTTCAACTTTTAATACAATAATTGATCAATCTTCAAAAGAAATGAATCTTGTTATTGGCATCGATGGATTGCCTATTTCTAAAAGCAATTCCAATCAATTTTGGCCCATTTTAGCTTATGTGAGGTCAAAAAGTAATGTTGTTTTTCCAGTTGGACTATATTTTGGTACTGAAAAGCCAAATGATAGCAATGAATTTTTAAAAGATTTTATAGACGAAGCAAAACATTTAGTTGAAAATGGTCTAGTGATTAATAATAGTATTTATAAGATAATATTAGATGTTTTTTGTTGCGACACTCCTGCAAAAGCATTCATTTTGAAAATAAAAGGTCATAATGGTTTTTCTTCTTGCACAAGATGTGAAATTGAAGGAGAGTATAAAGAGAATCGGCTATGTTTTCCTTATTGTGATATTTCCAAGCGAGAAGCCAAACGAACGCATAATAATTATGTTCATCAAACTGATATAAATCACCATTCACCATATACTACTATTTCAAGGATTGTAGAAATATCTGGTGTGAATGTTGTATCCTCTTTCTCCCTTGATTACATGCATTTAGTAACTCTGGGTGTAATGAAAAAACTTTTACTATTGTGGATCAAAGGACCATTAAGTGTTCGTTTACCATCTTCAAAAATAAAACATTTAACCCAATTATCTTTAAGTTTCAAATCTGAATTTCCATGTGAATTTTCTCGGAAACCTAGATCTCTAGATGAAGTGGCACGCTGGAAAGCTACCGAATTCCGTTCATTTTTGTTGTATGTTGGTCCTGTTATATTAAAAAATATTGTGTCTGCTGATTGTTTAAAAAACTTTATGGCCCTCAATATAGCAATGATTATTCTATTATCTCCTAATCGTAGATCATTTATACAATATGCTGATGATTTGTTAAATTACTTTGTTGAAACATTTGAACAAATCTATGGACAGTATCTTGTATCTTCCAACATTCATGGATTAATTCATTTGGTAGATGATTTTAAACAGTATGGGCCTCTCGATAATTGCAGTGCGTTCCCATTTGAAAACTATATGAAAGTTCTAAAAAGTATGCTGAGGCAGCCTAATAAGCCTTTAGAACAAGTAGTAATAAGATATAATGAAAATGGAAACTTTAGTCTAAATAAAAATGAAACCGTCCAAAGTGATGAAAATGGCTTATTATTAGGATCACATAATGATGGACCTTTAGTAAGTGGCAGCGTTAATCCACAATTCAGTTCTTTAATTTTGAGTAGTTTTAAAATTAAATGTAAAATAGATGCTGATTCTTATTTTATTTCTAAGACTAATGAAGTTATAAAATTAATTAATATTGCTCACTCACATAACACTGGTGAAGTGGTTTTGATTGGCAGAAAATTTGAAATCAAGGAAATTTTTTATGATAAACCTATAAGATCATCTTGCTTTGGAATATATATTGTAAAACAATTATCAACTAATTTATATATGTGGTCTATAAATGATATTCAAAATAAAGTTATGATATTATCTTACAATAAAGATTGCATTGCTATCCCTTTATTACATTCATCATTGTTGAAAAATTCAAGTTTGTATAAAAAAAAATATTCAAATTTTAGACTGTTAATTTTTTTGTAAATATTTGTTTTATTTGTATCAACTATAATAATATATATCAATTAAGAATAATTTTATCAAGGTTGTATCTATGTACCCGATAGGAACCTATACATTTTAAATATTATGCAGATAGTTTTCCATTTAATTATGCTAAAATTATAACACGCTTCTCTTTGAAAACTTCTACCAATGTGAATTTTTTGGTCAATGTGTGCCAAATACAAATTAATTAAAAAAGTAATTATAGTACCTATTTTATTACAAATAAAAATTATTTAAATATCGCCTAATATATCTAGTTAATTATGTGAATTGTGTGAATGTTAATTTAAATTTATTTAAACATTTTTAAGTTATTTTTTCGAGTTACTGGAAAAATTCAGTTACCTATATTGTATTTTGTTGTATTAGTTGAGCATGTTAGCACACAATTTGTTTTCTCTCTGACCAATAAGGAACATTAAAATGTTTAGTATATTTTTAGCTTTAATATTATAGTGAATTGACAATAGGTCATATTATTATCAAACTTAATAAGGTAAGAATATTATCTAGCATACATCATAATATTTTTTAGTCGATACATATTTTATTTTTAATGCAAGTTATCGGCATTTAACATATTAATATTTTGCATACTTACAAGTTCATAACAAACTTTTAAATAAAAATATCAATAATAGCCTATGATGTGCCATAGATAATATCTTTATGTAGCTTTAAGTTTGATAATAATAATAATACCTAATTTATTATAATAACTAAGGCAACCACACACAAAACTGAATTTGCTGAACACATCAATATTGGCATATTGCATATGGATCAGAGAGAGAAAACAAATAGTGAGAGAATATAATATTATTACGTTACTTATTAAGTTTACAATAACATTGTTGTTGGCGCACTTCGTGTTCTTACCGAAGCAGTTGACACGACGTACTCGCGGGGTCAGGAAAACAATAATAAAATGGTACAAATTGGTAAATGGTAGGTAGAGTATAATATCTGTATTAATCAATATCTCAGATAATAATAATAATAATAATTTAAGGGCAGTTGACGATAGACGTCTCTACGTCAACTACGTACACAAAACTCAATAATAATAATAGGTACAATTCATAATAATAATACAAAATAGCAATGCAACATACGGGGATAACTGTTGTTATTGTTGAGCGGCGGCGGCGATGGTCGTCGGAGGTGGCTGGACGTGACAATTATAGGCGACCAGCTGATCGGCGGCGGCGGCCGATAATTGACTAATCAGTTAATATGGAAATAGCTCGGCGGCGGCGATGCTTCTTGAGCTTACGTAACATGCAGGCACGCGATACGCCACAACAACGCAAATACGGACGTACTACGCGCGCGACACAACTATAGCGTAACACACGAGTATACGACACGCAATTCGGCCGACACAATACAGAAGTCGGAACCACAGACGATACCCAAAAGGTCTCCACGGACGTCAAAGCAACGACGTCCGATGTCAAACGAGACAGGGCAACTTAACTAGACATATCGGCGCGCCAACACAACATGCAAAATAGCCAGTAAGATAACACGTCGGACGGGAAGGGGAATACGCAGTGTTGCCAAATGGTACGATCCTGGTGGGGAAGTACGATAATTTTAGCGCACACAAGATCCCCCATCAGGCTTTAGGATGGGGGATCGTACCACCAAGACACCAAGTGTCCAACTACCAATGACAAAAAAAAAAAAAAATTATTCCTAAAATAGCGTTAGTATTATTATATGAATATTATTAGCGTTTATTATTATTGTAAAATTCCCAATTATAATAGTTATAATAATATCTAATAATAAATGATAATAACCCCTATAGGCTATAGGCTATAACACAATTCAACACTATTTACTATTTAGTATATTCGTTATTCGTTAATTATATATTATTAATCGTTTATTTTATTATATTTATTATATTGTTAACAATATGAGTGATTCCGAAGATAACCCATGTTTGAGAACACCAGAAAAAGTTAAGCGATCGAGAAATGAAGGTTCAGTCAAGCTAAGTCACAAAAAGCAAAAGTTTCGCAACGAATGGCCACAAAAAACCGAATTCAAAAATTGGTTGATGCCAGTACAAAATGATAATTTCAAAGGTAAATGCAAATTGTGTAATACTGAAATGACAGCTGAATTAACAGTAATAAAAAAACATATGACATCTAAAAAACACCAAGTTATAATTCGATCAACTGAAAAATGTGAAAAACCAATACCGTGTTATTTCAATGACAGTTCAAAAAAAAAACTGATTGACGACACAAAGAAAGCCGAGATATTACTAAGCGGTTTCATTTCTGAGCATAATTTGTCTTTTAATATCATGGATCATTTAACTGCTCTTTGCAAAGAAATTTTCGTTGATTCTAAAATTGCTTCAAACTTAAGCATGGGTCGTACTAAAACAGCTGCAATTGTAAAAAATGTCATTGGAAAATGTCATCACGAAGCACTCACAGACAAATTAAAAACTTACAAATTTAGCGTCATCATAGATGAAAGTACAGATATTGGTACAATTAAAAGTCTATGCATTTGTGTAAAATACTTTGATTCAAAATTAGATAAACTTGAAACAAAATTTTGGAAATTAATACAGCTATTCACGGACTCCGAAAGTGCTAATATTGGTGCTACAGCGGAAACGATATTTAACGAACTAACAGCATCATTTGTTGTTGACAATGTACCACTTGAGAATATTACAGGTATAGTATAGTTTTTAAACAACCATACATAATATTTACAATTACTATGCATTATAATTATTATAATTGCCCTAGTTAGGTGGTTAATACAATTATATTAAAGTTTAAATATTTGATTTAGGATTTGCTGCAGATGGCTGTAGCTCCATGATGGGACAATGGAACTCTGTTTCAAGTAGATTCAAAGAGTTGTACCCAGGTAAGATTTTTGAATTTTAGATTGAAAAATATCTGTTTTACTTTTTTGTACTTGTATAGTTGTATGTTCTAGGAATATTTATCCAAAAGTGCATATGCCACAGTTTACACTTGTGCGCTAGTTCTGCCTGTAAAGCATTACCAAGGCAATGCGAAGACCTCTGTCGTGATATTTACAACTATTTTAAGTCGAGCTGCAAACGAGTGTCACAATTTCGAGAGTTTCAAGAGTTTTGTGAATTTGAACCACACAGAATACTTAAACCATCACAAACACGGTGGTTGTCATTGGCAGCGGTAGTCAATAGGATACTGGAGCAATGGCAAGCGTTGAAACTTTTTTTTACTTCTCATTGGGTAAATGATAGATTAAAGGCAGCTGAACATATTTATAAATCTTTGCATGATCCATCTATGTTAATATACTATACATTTTTAAATTATTTTCTTCCAAAATTCACAATACTAAATAAGATTTTTCAAAGTGATAAACCTGTTTTAGATACACTTCATGGTAGAATATCAGAGTTATACAAAGAATTACTTTATTCATATTATAGACAAGTGATTAATCCCTTTGATGTAGATCCCAACAATACTTCTTTTTTCAAGCCATTGAAAGACATTTATTTGGGCGCTGGTGTGTATATTTTATTACAGAAACCAGAGATGTCTAATAATAATGATATGGTTTTGGACACATTGAATCGCTGTAGGTCATTTATAATAACCGCATGTGTTGAGATAAAAAAAAGGTATAATTTTAATGATTTAATTTTAAAATCCTTACCACAGATTTCACCAAAAAATGTATTGGGCAATGTACATGCAAATTCTTTATTGCCCTTCATTTCATTATTTCCCAGAATTGTAAATGAAACCAATCAGATACAACTCATTGATGATGAATGGAGGAAACTTATAAGTTACACATTTGAATCAAATATATTAGACATTATTAAAACTAAAAATGTGGATAATTTTTGGATTTACTTGAAATCATATGAACAGCTATTTATTAATTTATCTGAGTTTATTTTAACAATATTATCTTTACCACAATCAAATTGTGCCTGTGAGCGTTTATTTTCTAAAGTTAATTTGATTAAAACAAAACTGCGCAATAAATTAATGACTGATACATTAAATGGTCTTATTAATTCTAGTGAGTGTATAAAACCATATTCGTGTTATAAGTTTAAACCATCCAAAGAAATGCTTAACTCTATGACATCAAATATGTATGATTTTATAAATAATACTGTTGATGATGATGACATAACTTTTGAGACTGAATAGTACAATAAATCAAAACTGTGAAAGAACCTAACTATTTTAATTTTTTTTTATTTGTTATTTTGTTCATTAAGTTGTATTTAATAATATATTATAAAGGTATATGATAAAGTTATTTGAATTTGATTGTTATTTGTTAACAATAATTATCATACTTATGTATAATTATTTTTTATTTGTTATTTTGTTCATTAAGTTGTACTTAATAATATATTATAAAGGTATATAATAAAAGTATTTGATTTTGAAGATATTATACATAACATTTTTTATTATTTAGCGTATTATTTTCTTCCTTCAAAATCTTGTATGATTGTATGATCCAAACGAGAACCGAGCGTAGCGAGGTTCGAGTAATTTTTTTTTTGTTATGGTACGATAATCTTATTAGAAATACGATAATTCTGACCCAGGTTTACGATAAACCCACTTTTAAAATTTGGCAACACTGGGAATACGCAAGCTTAGTCGGCGGTCAACAGGTAAAGTCGCCAACACCGATAGCGGTACGAGTTTAACGACGGCTTGCGTAAACAATTGTAATATTCAAATCTATTTTAATTTTCTTTCATAGATTTTGTGACAATTTTCAGATTTTAAAATATTTTATTCTAACATTCTTAATTCTTAATATCTAGTATATTAAATAATATAGGTATTAAAATTTTAATATCTTAAGTTTATTTATATACCTATATAATATAATTATAAAACATAAATAATGAAGAGCATTATCATTTTAAAAAAAATTATAAAAGAAAAATAATCAAACTTTCTATTTTTCAGTAGATCAAAAGTAGATGAAAATGTTTACTGTGGTGCATTTTATTAATGAAAATGCAGTTGAAGCTGTTCCCAGCCATTGGGTAAAAAAAGATGTTTGTGGTTGGCCAAAAAACAATATAAAAAAACATATACAATCTAGAACAATCCTAAATAAGCATGGTTTTGATTATTTTCCTTCGAGAACGTTAAAAAAAGGCATTGGTAATTTCAAGTTATTTACCTATTTAATGGATATTATATTTTTTTTGAGGGTGGTTTTTAATTGATTTTTATATTTTACTATAGCCAGTTATCTTGAAGCTAAATTAAAAGTTAAAAAAGCTGAGGTAACAGATGATCTTTCAACTAGTGATGAAATTCAGAACAGGATTAGAAGAAAAAAAGTATTGGTTCAAGATCCACCTATTTTTAATGAATTGTTAAACGAAGGTAAATTTTAAAACTATAACATTTTAAGGTTACTAAATTAACTATTAATAATAAACTTTTATCCATAGGTAATTTATCAAAATCTGCTAATGGCAATGAAACATTAAACAATTGTCAAATGATAAGTTCACAAATTCCAGTTAAAAGGAGATTATTTGATACAACTTCTTCTAGTCAGGGTATTGTTCTAAAAATAATAATGATTATATTTTAATAAAAACTCAAATATAATTTTTACATACAAATTATGATAGTGTAAATACTAATTATGTTATAGTAATACTATATATTAACAAGTTGACTGCCACGAGTTTTTTTGTGAACTTTCCTCTATTGCCATGAGCATCATATTAGGGCCACACGTTGACTTTCCACCATTGCCATGAGAGACACATATTGATGCTCAACATTTTTAAATGTTGAAATTGAGTACACATATTATACCTCAGTTTTGTTAATTTTTTTGAATAGAGAATCAAAATCTAAATATATAACTACTTGTAGCATTGGGACTTATGACCGGTATTATTTCATACATTTAAATTAAAATAAAGCAAATTTCCATTATTGTATAATTTTTCAACACTTTATTAATATGTTAACACTGTTTTTAATGTATAATGACACAACATATGACATTAAATTATATAATATTAATATACTTTTATAACTTGTGTTAGTTTTACATACTTAAAACAATTTCTTATACAATTTTTTGAACAAACTATAACATTATAAATATATAAACAATATAAATGTATAAACAGTATAAATATAATAACTTAAGTTTTGGTTATTTTTCTTATAAGTCTTTTTGTTACATATATTCAAATCACAATACCTTATTATTACTATATATTATATTATATAAAGATACTAATAGGAATAACAACTTTTTTGTAATCAAAGAATAAAATGATAATGACTAAAATATAAAATAATTAATAGTTGTACGGGCCGGGAACATAAGATGATAATATGTGCGCCCGGACACCAACTTATTGCAAGCCACTAACACCTAAATCTTAATAATATGTGACACTAGAATAGCTGGGTGTGTAGTGATGTAAATAGCTCGAACAGCAGTGGTCGGGGTTGCCGGGCAAATACTGTTGAGCTATGTAATGCTTGTTATGTAAAATGTATAAAATGTATAAGTGTGTATATTGAGTGTGTGTAAGACTTAAAACTATGGAACATGGGTAACTCAACCAATGGTAACGCAGATTGCAATTATGGTAAAATATATAATATAATAATAAAAAAAATGGCCCTTTTGGCCCAACAAGTAAAAATGTATAAAAATATAATATAAGTTGCCGGTTCGGCACAACCAATAAAAGATATAATAATATTATACGGCCAAGTATAATACAATAATGTATAAATGTATAATAAATAATAATTTAGAAAAAACTCACAAATTGTCGGTGCTCGGCTGGCCAGCTGCTACCTATACAGCTATATAATAATTTCACACACAATAAAATATAATAATAAAAATGTGGCGATTAGCGCCAATAAAATATTACAAATACGGCGATTAGCGCCAATAAAATATAATAATAAAAATGTGGCGATTAGCGCCAATAAAATATAATAATAAAAATGTGGCGATTAGCGCCAATAAAATATAATAAATAATAATATTACAAATGTGGCGATTAGCGCACACAAATATAAAAACAAAGGGCGATTCGCGCCCAGCACCAATGAATATAACAAAAAGGCGATTCGCGCCCTACACTAAATATATAAAAACGTGTGAGATTTTCAACTCATTCGACGCACGCCGGTGCCCTTATAACGTACGGTACTGGTATCTTATGTCGACTGATCGGACTTACGGCGGCCGTGCTAAACCTTTGCGTTCCAGCCGGCCTACGTCGGACGATAAGGCGTAATTGCATAATATTATATGTTATATAACTCACACGACAATAATAATTAAACAAAAATAAATAAACAAATAATGTGTGCGTGTGTGTGTGTGACCAGCTATTCCATTATACATTATCAACGTATACATGTATATATATTATTAAATTGTACGTATTATAATTTATAATAGTACGTGCCTTTTGGGCTCAAACAATAGTCATTTTTTTTCTTTTGTACCTTTTTTATATTTACACATATTATTATGTAAATAAATAAATGATTTCTTTATAATTCATAGTAAATAAAAAATATAAACAACAAAACAAAAACTAAATATAAACATTGTTTTAATTTATTTATTCTTTTTTTTTAAATATTTATGATCAGCAAAAAAACACTTAACACAATAAAATCTATCACAGGCTGGACACATTGTTCTCACTTTTTTTGTTTTACTTTGAGCATAAGCTCTACCTTCCTCTAAGACTAGTTTTTGGTAACATATTGCACATCTATTACGTGTAGTTTTTTCAACTATTGAATGCATTTCTAAATTATCATTTTCAGTATCTACTGGTTTGTCTATCATAGATAAAATAATAGATTCTCTAAATTCAGTCACACTCATATTACAATTATTTACTTTATTATATAATATAAGAGCATTTATAACACTAGTATTCAATAAAACTTCAAACGCTACCTTTCTGTACCATTTCATTTATCGCCTAAGAGGAGTGTGATAAGAAGATCTTAAATCACTCACATCAACTAGACCTTTTCCTCGATTATAGTCCAAAACTACTTCTGGCTTTCCAATTTCAGTTCCTATTTTAGTTTGTATTTGCCTAATATTGTCCTCATGTTTAGTGGATAACATAAGAACATCCCTTTTATCTTTCCATTTCAAAATTAATATTCCTGTATTACTTTTTTGAGCCACAATTTCCCCTTTTTTAAGTTTGTGTTTTACAACATCTTGTGGATTATGCTTTCTATTTGCTCTTAATGTACCAACTAAATTAGTAGATCTTGATAAAAGTTTGTGAGCTAAATTAATGCTGGTGTACCAATTATCAGTATAAAGGGTACGGCCAAAATCTAAATATTCTTCTGACATTTCCATCACTATTTTAGTTGATACTTCAACTCCAGGCTCTGCTTCTCTGCCAGTATAAACTCTAAATCCTATGGTGTATGCATCTTGTATACACAGTTTAAAAATTTTAATACCATATCTGTGGTGCTTGTTTTTTATATATTGTCTAAAGGATAAACGTCCAACAAATGGTATTATTGACTCATCTATGCACATGTGTTCCTCAGGTATCATAGCACATTTATATTTATCAATTAAAGAATCAATTAGATCTCTCACTTTAAAAAGTCTGTCACCTTTAGGACACTCAACATTATTTGAGCAATGAAATGTTCTTAATAGTAGCTCAAATCTATTCCTACACATGTATTCAGGAATACTGGATTGATACATTTTTTTTTTTGACCAATAACTTGCAATAGAAGGAAATGTGGTTAAACCCATCCACATGCAAATACCAAGGAAAGTCAGCATCTCTTTTTTTGTAACATTTTCCCAACGAGTTAAACGAGATTTTGACTTATGAGGAGTACTAATTAATTGAGAAGCATACCTGTTTGTTTCTAAAACCAGCATATCAATTATAGTATCATCAACAAATAAAGAATAAAAAACATAAGGACTGCCATTAGTTAAACATTCAATAAGGTCAGGATTTATACCAACAACTTGACCTGTTGGATTATATACTAAATTATTACTTCGCATAATACTACACCATATTATATTGTTGCCATAATCGTGAACCGTAGATGTAACTCTTATATTTGATCCTTGAAAAACTGGTGTTTGTATTGTTGGTGTTGATGAAGCAGGAGGTTGAGGTGTTTCTTCGTTTGAATCTAATAAGTTGAAATTTGATTCAAAATCACTACCAGAGTTGTTGACTGAGTGTGTAGAATCATCCTAATTATCAACACAAGAACTTATAACGATAGCAACAAACACATCTTTATAAAGTATAAACATTTTAAATAAAAAAAATTGTTTATAAAAATTACTTACCAAATCGATTCGAAAATCAGGATCATCATCAGTGTCATCAAAAACCGAAAAACCATCGTCAGAACCAAAATTATCATCATCTGAGTAGTCGAGAACTTCATTTATTTCATCAGGGTTCATAATTCAAGAGTATTATTCGATATAAATTTACAAACAAATATTATAATATCATGACTACACCGCAATAAACTTCATTGAAACTATTTGAAACACGAAAAAAAATATGTGTTCATAATATTATCACAGAATAATCTATTATATTATTTAAGTTCGGTAGAGTTCTATTATTAAATTCGATATTTTCCATGATAAGAGTAAGCCCATATCTTGATGCTCATTAAAAAAATATTATAAATTCGGCACTATGGGCCATGAGCATCATATTTGGATCTCACTTTAAATCCACAAACTGTTATCATAGTTAGATTCTACTATCAATTGTATGCCAGAAAGTACAAATATATTGTGGTGATTACGACGTGTTATCACCACTTACGCTAGCGCGCCGTAATTATTTTGTCGTTACCATTTTGTTATTTCGTTCCTACCTTTGTATTGTTGTTGTTTTGGGTAAACGATTTATACTTGTATTATTTTTGTGTTCCTTGTATTATTCACTGTGTGAATTATTGTAAACCTTTTATTTGTATTATCTTTGGTCGTCCCGCTACAATTTTGTCTCCCGCCTCGAGAACCTACTTTTTCGCCGTTACGGGCTCGAAGCCGCTCACGTTTTGCCGTACGATCTCACTCACTTTTACGCTCTCGAATCGACTCGAGCAGCCCAACGTCTCGGCTCTTACGACCGACGACCCGAGCGAAACGACCATTTTTAGTTTAACCTGTCTTAGTTTTTCAATAAAATATTTAATCGACCACCGAACGTTTTGCGCATTTTCCTCATATAAAAAAACCTTCTGATCCAGGAGTAAACGTAGTGTTCTGCCGGCGCCCGTGTCACGTTACGACCACCGTCGCTTTTGGCAGCACCGGTAGACACCACATTGGTGACCTCGAACGGTTTTGCTTTTGAAAACCCGACCGCCGTCAACGACGCGAAAGTCCGACCGCCCGCGAGTTCGTCGACTTATAACGAGTCAGCCGCGTGCACCGAATTCCGACCCGACTCGCGTAGGAAAATTACGTTCTCCATCCCATCCGCTTTTGTCCGCGGAATCACTGAACATGCTGTCCGATACACCTGTAACGACCATGCCCCTCACCGTCGTCGCCCCGACAAACGTCACCGCTTCCGTTAAGGACACGACAGCTTCGACAACGCTTACGACGAGCGCAAGCCCCGAGATCTCGTCTGTCACCCACGTCAAGCTTCCGGGTTTCTGGCGCAACTCACCGACCCAATGGTTCACGCACGCGGACGCCATGTTCGCAAACAAGCGAATCCGTTCTGATTTGACGCGCGTGAACCACGTGCTTGAGGCTTTGGACGAGGAAGGCGTGCGAACAATCACTGACTTGCTGGGACCCGACACAACCTATGAAGCAGTTCGGCAACGGCTCGTTACAGCTTATAGCGTCCCGCAAGCCACGCGTTTCCAGCGCATGATTCAGCCAGGTGGCATGGGCGACCGTACACCATCACGCCTGTTACGGGACATGCGGGATGTCTATCCCGACGGAATGTCGGACAGTTCGTTGGTGGCATTTTGGTTGAGCAAGCTCCCACCACCCGTCCGCACCGTCATCGCCGGTCTCAGCGGCTCCGGAGAGTTTCTGGCCGAACGCGCCGACCGCGTGTGGGAAGCGTGCCAAGGCACAGAAGTTTCAGCCGTCGCCAGAGACGCCGACAACCACGAGTTGAGCACGACCACTCGTCGAACCACGCCGGCGAGCCCGTCCGATTACGACGCGCGTTTCCTCGCACTCGAAAACGCCGTTCACGCGCTCACGGCCCAGATCGCGTCCCTCGCGACGTCGCAAGCTGCCGCGTTTTCGCGCACGACCAACGACCGCACCACGCGCCAGCAACGTGCCCGCTCCGTTTCGCTGACAAAACCGCAGGCGAACCCCATCACGGCAGGCTGGTGCTTCTACCACGACAGATACGGCGTAGACGCGCGGAAATGTCGCGATCCGTGCACTTACCCGCCCATGACACGGAAAAATCCGTGAGGCGGCGGCGTTGCACCAACACCTCGCCGCACGACCGCAGCACCGACTCTTCGTCGTCGACACCCGTACCGGACGTCGATTCTTAATTGACTCCGGCGCGGAAATTTCGGTGTTGCCTTGACCCACAAATTTCTGGCCTAACATCGGCCAAAGTACGAGCTCCGATATAAGACTCGTAGCCGCAAACGGCTCACAAATCAAAACCTACGGGCCAAAACAACTGCACCTCGACCTCGGGTTTAAACGACTATTTTCCTGGACTTTCGAAATGGCAGACGTCTCCAGAGCGATTATTGGAGCAGACTTCCTTCACTACTTCGGTTTACTCATCGACATACGTCACAACCGCCTCGTCGACCTCGCGGTAAATAGTTCAGTGAAAATCACGCCCGCTACAGTTTCGCCCCTTACCGCGATTTGTGCCGTCACCCGACCGTCGAAATGGACCGACATACTTCTCGACTACCCCGAAGTCACACGCGAATCGCCCGTCCCGAACGAATTTTTGCATAACGTAGTACACGAGCTGCATACCACCGGACCAGCACTGTTCGCTCGACCACGCAGACTTCCACCCGACCGTCTACGAATTGCACGCAAGGAATTCGACTTTATGCTGCAGAAAGGCATCTGCAGACCGTCATCAAGTGCTTGGGCCAGCCCACTTTTACTGGTGCCCAAAAAAGATAGTACGTTTCGACCGTGTGGTGACTACCGTCGACTCAACGCAGTCACAGTCGCCGACCGATACCCGTTGCCACACTTACACGATTTCACGGCAAACCTCGCCGGAAAGACCGTCTTCACCAAACTCGATCTGGTACGTGCATATCACCAAGTTCCGATCGCACCGAACGACGTGCATAAAACCGCGGTCACAA